>NW_010191463.1:83472-105097 GCF_000695765.1 Mesitornis unicolor
GGCCTCGTGTTTTTTGTTTACCTTGGATTTCTAATAAGAAAGAAACAATGAAGCACACCAAAATTATTTGCGAGAAACATTTTTACAAGCCCTTTAAAACACTGCTTTACTGCTTTTAAAACACTACAAAATTTTGAATATATTACAACTTTGAAATATAATCAGGAAGACACTAGCTCTCTCTTAAAGAAGGAAAGGAAGCACTCTGCTTTCTGCTGAAAGCACCTGCAGAGCAGAACCCAGCTACAGCTCATGCTCATCCATGTCCTTTCCTTAAGTCATTCATCCATATGTCTCCTAGCATTCAAATATACCCACAGTGCTGTCAAGCATTGAGGATGTTGTTCCAGGGCAAAGGTCTGAAGTTAGAGCACAGGACGTGCTGGCTACTCAAGACTACCAAAGTGGCATACAGGTAACTGATGAAAATATAAATGATTATCACTGTTATCTGGACTGGCTCACCTCAGACTCAAAAAGGAGGTAAAAAGTAACTTAAAACTCTCTTTTGTTTTCTTCCTAAACCCTCCTTCCAGAGGTTAAAAAACAGGAGCTGGTTCTTATGAGCTCTTTTCTGTGTCATTCCATCACTGTTTAAATCCTGTCCATAACAAATTCTTCATGCCTTATTAAACTGCTCAGAGCAATATGTTCTTAACACAGTTATTACAAAACTCTCCTGACAACTTTTCAGCTGCTGGAATAGTAGAACATCAGTACACAGAAAGGATAGAATTTTCTTCGCAGATTAAACACCTAAATCTGGTGTCTGCCCTCAGGTGACATGAGCTAGGGTATCTGCTTTGTTGCAGGCAATGGAAAGCTCTTCTGGATCTGAGTTACACCCAAAACATCCGTGCAGCTATCTGCACTGTGTGCCATTAACTGTACATCTAAGTGGTGCTATATATGTATCAGTCTATTTTTAATCTTGTTTACTCTTTACCTGATAGCGCACATGCCCTAAAAATAAGAGAAAATGTATTTGTTTGGTAGCAGCTTCACACATTTGTCATTCAGACCATTGAAACATTTACTTTTTTTTTTCCTGTCTCCTATCTCTCCTAACCAAAGATACAAACTGCTGTTATTTTTCTCTGCACCTAATTGCTTTGAATCTTTTCTTCAATTTTTTATTCCTGCACTAATTTTACACCAATGTCATTCAATTTCTTAACTAAAGTAAACTGAGGAATTAAGCAGAAGGACAGTTGGGCCCAAGGTTGCGTTCAGTGACACTTCTCTCTTAGTTGGATGCAGGGACTGCATAACTGATTTCACATTAGAGTTATAAGATTTATAGAAGCATGTTTTTGATTTGTGTGCCATGATCTACAATTTTCTTAATCAGGCACAGAACAGATTTTGCATTAAAGAGTCAGCAAATTTTCATAATGATTTCTGGTTTTCTAGAAACAAAAAAAGAAAAATCTTTCCATATCTTACAGTCTTGTTCTCTTCCTTGTGTCCTCATGCTCAGAAAAAGAAGTTTTAAAATGTGTCCACTTTCCAATTTCAGCTACTCTAGCCAATGTTCATAATTACATACCATATATCTTCTGTTACATACAGCATATGACACTATGACTACGATCTTCAGATAAATCTTCAGATTCAACTAAGTATTTAGGTTTATTTTTTATGTTTAACATAATTTTGTACAGACACCATCTTCACATCAGGTTCAATAACTGAAATAAAAAATGACAAAGTACCATAATAAGTTTATTTGTCTTGTTTGATGGACTTAAAGGTTAATAAATAACTTTTATTTACAAGGTTAATGCAGTGTTGTACATTAATCCTTATGGAAAAAATAATTAATGTGTAATTACCAAAGCAAGATTATTTCTGTGTTTGCTTCTCATTTATATTGTTCCCCCTGTCTGAGATGTCCCTGCTTGAGCTGTCAGTTGGGCAAAGTCACACAAGAAGCCTCTGGTACCATCAAGAATAGAACAATAATGCTTGACTCCTTTTCCTATGCTTTACAAGTATTCTGAAATTTGTGACACCTGGCTTTCAAGTTGTTTCCCTGCTCTATCCATACGTTTTACTGAATGCTTTTATCATTTCTCGGCTTGCTTGCTGCCTTGTTGTTGTTGTTGTTTTAAAACCTCTTCTCACCAGCTGACTTTGAGTACTTGTCAGGGTCATGATCTACCTATGTAATTTTTTATTTTTTAGCTAAGCGAGACTCTTTTTTTTTCTTCTTCTGGGGCAGATATTGGTTATGGAATAATTCAGTTCATGACAATATTACCTTCATCATTTCTTTGACATTTCCATCTGTGTTTGGGAGGCATCCAAGTGTTCATGCCAGTTGTGTTCATTGCGCAAGGATTTTGGCATCAAAACCATTGATGACACATATTTTTTTTGAGGAAAAAAAAAATTTCCAGTTTGTCAGTAGGCTTCTTTCTTCTTATTTTCAGTTCTGGCTGTCAACCCATAATATCATCAAAGTAGTTAGGTCTGTTGAGGATCGAGTACAGAGAGAAAGAGTCAAGGAGCTTCAGAGAAAGAAAAAGAAATAGCACAGAGCTGTCCAGTCCAATAGACTGGGCTGGAAGTGTAGAGAAGAGGAAGCTAATTATAACCCCAAGAAGAAGAAAGGAGGAATGGGTCACAGTCTGGGAGATGGGGCACTTCCCTTTCCTTGCCTTTGTAATCTGAAGTCTGTGGGGACAGCACAACAGCAGAGTTGTGTTCCAAGTAACTGTGTTTATTAAATATTTGTAAATGCCCTTTGCTGAGGTTTCTGACTCTAGGCACTTCTGTTTGGCTGCCAACAGAGATAGCTGACTACAAGGATTATACAATATTTAAAGCTGTAATGCCAAATTCCCTTTCACAAATTTATCTTGTGATGAAGAAATGAAGTGTAAATGAAGAAGTGTACAAAAATTACAACTGTGTTACCAAACTACATTTCAGTACTTCACAGTAAGTAAACCTGGGAGATAATGTGTATTTTCTGTTTGAATAACATACTAAAGCCTTTACAAGAATATCTGGAATAATTTATCCAATTTCTTCTGTAGGTCTATTGACAGTCTTTCCTGCTCAGTAGCAGCTAAGTAGCTCAGCATCTCCATTCTCAAGGTGGACATTATCCTTGTGGTGCTTTGTGGTGTCCCTGACACGCACTTGCTTTGTCCTGTGTTAGGTCACTGACACTGAAACAAGCTGCTGTGGGATAAAAAAATCCATCATGCAGAAGCTGAGTCATGGTAAGAATTTATTTTCAACTTCTTATCATACAGTAACTGTCAGTTAACTGAAGTAAAGATAGACTTTCATGAAAGAACATCACATTTTTGTATTATGATGGTGGTAATAAAAATTTGGTAAGCTTCTGAAACACCTAAGGTGATGTTCATCTAAAGAAATATACAATCCATATGTAAACTAGGTTGTTTTAATAGTCTGTGATTGATGGAGTCCCTGAATCAGCAGAGTTAATCTAATTTTAAAATTGATTTGTATATTTGGTCAGCTTAATGTTGCCCTGCAAATGTTTATTTGTTTCTTTCAACAGAAGGGCACCTGTAGAAATTACCTCTCAGGTGGACTTTCACATTGTAGAGGACTGGGCTTAGGTGGCTTAGTGCTGATTTAGTGCACTCCTGGTTGGGCTGACTCTGTTTAGCAATTTAACACTCTCTTTCTTAAAATTAGCAAATTTTTCTGCATAGGACATATTTTTATTTGTTCTCAGTACCTCAGTATTAACCTAGAAAAAATATGGAAAAATTCAGCATTACATTTTCTTAGAGTACCTGAATTCGTCAATGTTTTCATTCTGAAGTATTTTTTCCTAATACTTCTGAGGTTCTGAATCAGAACCATTTTAAGGCTTATTCCTTACACTTGTAAAAACATGCAAGTGACACTTCTCAATTGTTTTCTGACCTAAACAGTTTAAGAGATGTTGCAGCATACTCCTTGATCATTTCTGCAAATTAATGAATCTGATATTGTCTCGAATTTTCCTTCCAATGTGGATATAATTTTGTAAATAATAAAAAAAAATAAAAAGGGATATCTGCATGTGCCCAATTTCTTGAAGACGCAGCAAACATTTGCCTTGCCTGACTGTAACAGTACAGTCCTTAAATGCCTTCTGCATTTTTCTACCTGAGCCCATTTGCTTCCTGCAGACTGCTGCAGCATGTTCTTATTGCAGTTCTTGAATGGCTCTGGAATCTTTTTTAATAAAGCTACTCATGTTGAATATTTTGGTGTTGAAATTGACCTTAATAAATGTTTATTTCTGGATCATCTTGCTTGACATACAACATGCTCACCACTCCTATGCTTGGTCAGCTACTCTCCCTTTGAAATGACAATGGACTGCTATTTTTCATAGCATTTTCATTTACTTTTCTGTGTTTCATTTTCATTTCAGAGCCATCAGTAGAAGACAGAACAGAATGACCAGTGGTTTAAGAATATGCAATTTCTTAGAAATATAAACAATCATAGCAAATGGTTTGTTTGCTGGTGTAACAGGGCTTCTTTTGACAGGAAACAAGTTATAGATTTCAGCTCCCATTACACTAAACACTCTTGCCTTCTTTTCTTACTGCTGTTAGCTATTACATAGTGTGTCAGTCTCTTGACATAGGACATCCAGTCCTCAACTAAGCTAGGAGACAATTCCTTATTCTTCAAAAGACAGAGAGTTTTAATCCTTTTTTCCTCTATCTATATGGCATGTTAAAGTTCCAAGGCTGCGGTTTGCCATTTTCATTCTACTGTACTTTTGCTTTGGGATCTGTACTAACCCTGGAGAACACAGAACCATAGAATGGTTTAGGTTGGAAGGAGCCTTAAAGATCATCCAGTCCAACCCCCCTGCCAAGGACAGGGACACCTCCCACCAGACCAGGTTGCTCAAAGCTCTGTCCATCCTGGCCTTGAACACTTCCAAGCAGGAGGCATCCACAACTTCTCTGGGCAACCTGTTTCAGTGCTTCACCACCCTGACATTAAAGAATTTCTTCCTAATATCTAGAGGGTATCTAAATCTACCCTTTTTCAGTTTGAAACTGTTACCACTCAGGCTATCATTATTATATTTTCTGTAGGCCCCCTTTAAGTACTGGAAGGCTGCTACAGGGTCTCCCCAAAGGCTTCTCGTGAGAAACGTTATTCATTCTGGATTCCAAATAGCCACACTTATTAACTATATTCAAGTACATAGATAGTGTTTAGCTGGGACTTCATCAGACAGAAGGTTTTTCTGTGTGACTATCAAATGATCAAGTACATGATCAAGTTAATATCTATGTATTGCAAAATATCTGAAGGTAAATTATCGACATCTCAATTACTTTTTGTGGCGTTGTAGCCACTGATAACAGATTAGAGATAAGACCTTGTCCTCTGAAATTTGGATTAATTTAAATAAAATGTTCTCATGCAAAACTTTCCCTTAGCATGTCCACATATCGTTCAAATAAAGTCTACCTGACTGGCTTTCTAAGCCCCTGGAAACCATAAGCATTGACTATACTGATATAGTTGAACCTGAATTTTTGTTTGTGTGTGTTTATGTGTGTGCACTTTTATGTGTGTATGTGTGTGTATTGGATTCACCTGCAGCTGTGGTACAGTGTGACACCTAGTGCAATCTAACTCCCAAGGACCTCACTGCAGCTGGAAGGAAAAATATCTTTGGGAGGTATTGCTAATGGATTAGGCAAAAGGGAAGAGGCAAGGGCATGTCTGTATTAACAAGTAAGCATCAAAGAAAAGCAGTATTGTTCTTCTGTTTAGAGCAAGAGAAGGACAGCAATTCAATCTACTGTTTGTGTAAAGGGAAGAATAGGAGATATATATCTGGGAATATAGGCAGGAGGTGCAATAGAGGAGAGTGCAATGGAAGCAGAGGACATCTGTGGAACGGGAGGTGGTATCAAAGACAGACAACTTACTGAGTGCTTGTGGTGTCATTTCACCATTATTTATTTCTAGGTAACTCACAGCTTATTCAGGTATTCGGTTGAGAGTGTTATATGTAAGACAGTATGCTTTCAAGCTGCCTGTGAATTAGTGCAACAAAGTTCAGAGGAGTATTTCCAAAGGAAACAGAATGCATCTTGTAATCTATACGCTAAAGGCAAAGAGAGCCACAAAGACAACATTATGTCAGGGTTACCTGTTTCAGTAAAAGGTGAGGTGTTTGTAACTAATAAATATGCAGATGGAAAATGAAGCGAGCGTACAGGAAAAATCTATCTTCTAATGACAGGACTGCGCTAAGGATTTCTAAAACCCATTAGAAAGAAGTATCCCTACATCTGAGAACAATAGCATTTACCAGTTTTTGACATTCTCGTGAACACACGTGTGATGAAATTTAGCAGTTGCAGAACATGTAATTGTGTTTGTCCAATGTAAAAAATGTTCCTAATCTGCATTCAACACATCTATTTACATGCATAGAATCCATGGACACTTGACAGGCGTAGGCAGACAAAAAAAATGGAATATTCTTACAGGTAAGTAAAACTTAGATCTCTAGCCAACAACCCTTTCTTCCAGGGAAAAGTTTACCAAACTGGTGCAATGTCAGGGTACAATGCATTATAAAGCCTACAGAGTTGATTTGTGTCACACGGCATGAGTTCTAGAAACAAAGTCCATATTCATTTGGGCAGAAAATGGTCTCTTGATGAATTGAAAATACAAAGGGCTGCTTTTATTGCTCTCATGCAGCTCAACTGTATAGCACCTTAAAAGCAGTCTTATTTGGAAGTGCAGCTTGTATGGATGTACCTCACCTACAGCCCAGTGATCAAGATGCTTACCTGCAGGAGAGAGACTGAAGGACGAGGCATGCATAGGGATTTGAACCACAATGCTGAACTGAAAAATCAATTATTTCACAGTCCTGAGCTCATGAACTAGTCTGGAAGATCAAGAGAAAGGTTGTCAAATATTATTTGAATACTGAAGACTTTTATATTCCCCAGAAAGTCAACTTAAACATATACAAGAGCTTGACTGAGAGTGACAAAAGCTGGAGTCAGGAACTGGCACAGGAGAATGTCTTTTATCTACTAGTCCCTGCAATAGCAAGCTCCATACAGGGTACTGAGTGAAGGAAAAGAAAAATTTGTCGTTACAACTGGTTTTGTATATAGGGCTGTACAAACACAAAACAGGTGGTCTTTATATATTGAACTCCATTTTATATATGTGTGTGTGTGTGGAGATATATAATTATACATATGTGTTTCTGTAGGCATATGTGAATGACAACATAGCACAGCTAAGATCACAAACAAAAAAGGACCACAAGGTAATGAGAAATCTATGACAAATGAGATAACCTATTTAAGACACATCACACCAGCTTGCTAGTGGTTAATAATTTTCTTTGTTACCTAAACATAAAGGTCCTGATTCTGGCAGTCTCATGTATAGTGTGTTGTAGTAATCCACAATTGAAAGAAGATTGTATGTTCCTTTCCCAGCAGTATCAAAAATAACCTCAACCCTGTTACAAGAAGATGAGATGACTTCTTTATATGGATCATATAAAAATGTGGCTGATATTAACATATGGGTTTGTCTATTGTCTTATATTTCTTCAAACATCCTTGTTCTTTGATCCTGTTTAGCAAAATGCAAGCCACTTACCTATCTACTGCCTTGTATCTGCTGTCAAGCATCACTCTACTTACAGAGATCTGAAAATGAATGCATAAGAGAAGCTGTGTCATAATTTGACTCTGTCACATAATAGGGCAAAAGTGGTACGTGCCATCAAGGATGGGGAATTTTTCTGTGTGCTGTTTTACACACTGCATTAATTCAACTAATTGAATTTTCAGAGTTTTCTTATGCTAACAGAGAAATTTGAAAACACACTGCCTAATGAATAGAAAGACTGCACACATTTTAGCAACTCATTGACTTTTACAATTCATATTAATTTATTTCAAATTTTAAAGTTAAAACCTTTTAAGTAATTAAAAATATTTAAGGCATTTTTTAATAATAAAACCAGTTTCAAAAATGTAAGTAAAGTTAACAGGAGTTCTTAGGTTTCAACTGGTATTTGTTGTACCACAGCAAACAATTCAAGGTAAATGAATGACCTAGATAACTAAATCACTGCTAGTCATTAAAAAGGAAAGAACAAAGGACTGCAAGCTAAAAGGGAAAGCGAAGGTGAAACAAAGAAAAGAAAGAGAAAATAATGTTTAAAAAGAAGGAATAGATGCCAACCAAATGCTGCACTGTGTGTATTAGCTACATCTTATTTTTTCCACAGTGTTTTATCTTTTTATCTGGTTTATCAGTGCATGAGTCACTTGACTCAAATCTTTGTTTTCAAATGTCCTTAACTTTATCTTGGTTTTGTCCTGAAAGTGGAATGCTACTATTTCACGTGACAAAGTTTCTGTTTATGTGATAGTCTATTACTTGGCTGTGGGCAATTTTTGTCCTTCTAATTTAAAAATAGGATTTTCCTTCTATCCTTGCCATCCTGAGGCATTTGGTCTAACAGTGTGGTTAAACTTGTCAGTCACCTCTGAATCGAAAGATCAGTGAGAAAACAAAGTACTTCCTGAATTGACTTTACAGGCCAGACAGAAAAGATGACAGCAAAGGAAGTATCAGTCAGAGATAATATTTTTGTCCATGGCTGTCATAAAAAAAAAATCTTTATATAACTAGAAAAAAAAGCAGGTCTTTCAGTAGAGTTGGCTGAATAATTCATTGTGAATAAATTATCCAGCAGATGTACTCCCCACATATTGCTTTTTGTTTGTTTGTTTGTGAATGGCTTGTGAAAGGTTTGTGAACAGACCTGTTCTTCTGCTAATGTATTCCTTATTTGGAAATGTTCACCAGAGTCTTTGTGCAATTCAAAGATGCTTCCAGAAAGGTATTTTGTAGTAATGTCAGCACTCTGGGTCAGACATACGGTTCATCTAGCTCAGTGTCCTGTTGCACCAGCAGTCAACACAAGAAGGTTAAAGTGTAAGGAAATAGTGTATCCTTCTCATTGAGATTCTTCTTTTAATAAACTCTTGCAAATTGTGAAAATCAATTCTTTTCAAACTTCCATGAGGGAGATTGCATCAAGGTTTCTTTGCAGAAGTGTTCGTATATTAATTTGCCATGAATGTGCTAAGTTACTTTTTGACTCACTGTGGCTATAATTTCTCCTGTTTAATTCTACCACCATAAGCAGACTTGCTTTTCCTGTTACCTTGCTACCTGGTCCATTTTTCTCTTGTGAATAGTCATACCATGTCCATCGTTTTCATGGCCATCACTCAGTCATGCAGTCATACAAAAAGAGGATGAGAGGAGACCTCAAGGAATCATCAAGAATATTGCTGGTATCAACTGAACCTGCATGACTCCTAGCAACTGTTGATCTAATCTATTTTTAAAATCCTCTAGTGATGGAGACTCCACAGTCTTTCTAGTCAAGCTGCTCTTTACCATTACAAAGTTGTTCTTGACGTCTGATTTCAGTCTCTCTTACTGTTAAGGACATTAATTCTCATCTTTTTGCACTGAGCATAGTGAGTAAATTATTGCCTTTTTCTTTTCTGAAGTTTTTGACATATCCTAGCCTTCAGTCTTTCACTTTTCCTTAATTTAAACACCTTGAATCTTTCACTGTTTTTTCAGTGATCCTCTTTGTAGATCTTTTATCTTTGCTTTTTTTATTCCCTGTTTTGCCTCTGATGCAGGTCATGAAGTATGTTGACCATAGCTGGACATAGTACTCCAGCTGAGACCCTACAAAATTATGTAAAGCTGAAATATTTGTTCATATTTTTTTGCCAGCTATATTCCACTTATACATCTCAGTATGATGTTTGCCATCTTCAGAACAGCATGATATTTTTGATCATGTTCAGACTGTAGTCTAGTCTATCCGTTGGATCTCTTTCCAAAAACTGCTATCTAGCCAGCTGTTCCCCATCCTGTGTTTGTAAAGTTGATTATTCTTGCCTATTTGTAATACCTCACACTTGTCCCTGTTGGATTCAGCCCAGTTTTCCAAGACCATTTCTCTGATTTACAATGATCATGCCAAATTCTAGGTCTGTTCCCTATATATTTCAGACACTCTCAGTTTCATTTCACATGCAGATTTAATAATCTGTTGGGGTTGGTTGGTTTGTTGGTTTGTTTGTTTTGCTTGAGTTTTTTTTAATTTAATTAGCTCTCTGCTCTGTTATACATATAATTAATAATGTATATTGAAAGGGTTCATAATCTGGACAGACCCTTTATAGATATCTGTAAATCTTCTGCTTGTACCTCTTTTACTTTCAAACAAGTCATAGCATATTTATTCTCCTGCTTTTAAGTCTTTACTCAAGTGGAAGCATTTGAAGACGAATACATTTAGTATAAAGTCATATGGAAACAAGGACCTTTGTTCAAATTCTGTGATACATTTTCAGTTCTACAGGATCCCTTTTTTGGGGGGTAGGTTGTAAGGAACACTGCAGATATGCTTGTCTAATGAATTTAGATACTATGTAATTCAGCTTCCTGTTTCATTCATAATCTTTTCTTTTCTAAAACATCCTTACATATATTAATATTTGTGTATCGCACAGTGCAATACTGATGTTCTTAGAGAACTATGACAATGACTTTTGGTCAATAATAATTCATTTAGATCTCTGTTTAATGCAGCTAAGTCATTGTGCTGTCTGCTATAGTTCTTCTTGAATCTTGGTCATTAGCCCAAATCCAGACTACAGCAAGAGACAGCTGCATAGCTCGGATAGCCTTCTCTGATCTTACACAGTAGAGAGATTTGCTTCTAGTGCTGAAGATCTCAGATGAAACCTGTCTCTCTCTTCCTCTCCCTTTCTCACATATTCAAGTCATAGTTTATTACAATGACTACTTTAGAAAAAGTAAAATAATAACAATTAACATTGTGTGACAACAAAAAACCGTGATCAAATTAGTTTTCCTGATGTGAGAAAAGATTTTCCCAGTATTTCTAAAAGCAAGAAACCACCTTCAAGTTCAATCACTCAGTTCAGTCGGCTAAACGTGAATGTAGAAATCAAATTCTTTTTTTTTCCCCTTTTGACAAATTCTGTTTGGATCTTGTCTGTCCTGAAGATTACAAGCTTATCATGTGTGAGAAACACTAATACATACTGTATATATGATGTAGTATATGCCAACAATCAGTGTACTTTAAAATCTAACACTGACTAGTTATGGAGTAAAATTAAAAAGAATTGTAGGAGTGGTGAAGGGAAAACACCAATGCTGTTCAACAGTTAAGGATGAGGTACTACATTCTGGACAAACTGGGATGTATAACTAAACTCCGAAAATTAGCAAAAGTATTTATTTAATGAGTATTTTGTTAAGTATTACATTATCATTGGAGAGCATTTATGGTGGGTAATTAATGTTCATTACAAAAAACATTAAAAAATTATTGAATTATGTGGAAAGTATTATCACTCCACAGTAACATTTCCGAACAAAATGTATACCTTCAAAGGTTTACATCTTTTGTCTTTTCCTTTTATAACCTTCATGGTAAATTACCGTATATTTCAAAATATATTTGATTCTTTTTTGAAATCAACAGTGGGCTTAAATTACTCGTGCTGATTTACAATGTCTTGTTAAAAGAAGTTACTAAACTGTTTTTATATCTTTCTGTCAGTGCCTTTGGCTTTCCCATGCCAACCTTTCATGAAGCATGTCTGCAGAAACCGGTGAGTCTGCTTTCATTCAGGGAAAGTTAAAGCCAAAGAGCTAATTCCCTACTTTGTTTTCCTTCTCTGTTTTTTAGTTTGATTTTTTTTTAATCCCTTGCTTTAAGTGTTTTCTCCTCTGGGAAATACCTTTTGATATGATATCCCAAAGTAATAAATGTCACTACTGTGACTCTTCCAGTGTCTATATTGGAAAGTTCTTCATGTTCAAAAAATAGACGGTGCTGTGCTACCACCCATGTTACCTGGCTGCTCTATAGCATATCATCTTCTGTATCTGGATTTTTTTGGCCGTGACCCACACTATCATTGGCAGAACAAGATGAAAGGATCATTTTTCTTGATGTACTGCCTTTGCTGTCATCAGCCCCTTCACACTAGTACCTTCTATGTTTGCCAACAGAGATACTGTATCTCATCTAACTAATTCACTTACAGTAGCTGCCATGAATATGGAAGAGAAAATTAGTATATTCTGCACTGAATGGCAGCTTTTCAAATAGTCTGTAAATGTGAGGCTCATCTCATTAGGCATAGATGTTTACCATGGAACTATCTACATCTAAACTAATAATATTAGCCTCTCTTTATACTCAGTGGACAGTAGTTCCTGGGACCTGATATAAGAAACCTACAGTTGGAAATACTAATATCTATAAGTGACTTTTTGTAATCTCAGTAGGCACAGTCTGGTTTTTAAGGAGAAAGACAGAATGAACTTCATAACATGCATTATCTGGTGTGTACTGAAAAGCAGTATACTTTAGGGATAGTTTTAAGCATAAGTGTAACTGAAGATGAAGTAGTCTCTGTATGAGCAAGAGCAAATTAACATCAACACACCTGTATTGATTTACCAAAAAATAAGAGTTTATTAAGTGCAAGATGTTACATCAGGGTTTATCCACATTTATTACTTTCAGGTAGAGTAGTTTTATTTTATAAAACAAATGTAATGATTGCTTTCTGCTTTATCTGTGCACACCTTATTTGTAATGATTTCTGAATCATGTGACTGTGCATTTCATTAAATTCAATAAATGTGTTTGTTCATGTCTATTAATCCATCTGAGTCTCCAAACAATAAGTGATTTTAATTTAAATATGACTACATAAAACCATAATTGTAATTGTTTTTAAAAGAAAGTCTCAGTGTAGAAGACTACAAAGAGGATTATTGATCATTATAGAAATCTTACATTCCCATTATAAAATTTTTCAACACTGATCTTTCATTTCTTACACATTGTTGTGCACTAGCTTCCTACTTCATTGACAGTGACATTGGTTTTAATGTCCTCTGTCTCAGAACCACCTTGCAATAACATTTTAAAGCATTAATTTCAAGACTTATTGATTATGACTGTACCAGGTAACACAGCTCTGGTGGAATGGTCTGGAAGAATTTGTCCTTTTAAGAGGTCATAGTTTGCCTTTTCAGAATGGAAACAATAATTTAGTAGCTTTTTTCACAAAATAAAACAAACAAAAAATTAGGAGATGGGAGTTGTAGAGATCTCTGCATTCCTATGATTGCTGATTGTTCATAACCTGTGTCCATATTGCTGATGCTGTTATCTGCTGTTAGGGCTGAATCTGGCCCTATACCTGCCTTATGGAGCTCCATGAGGCCAAGTGAGCTGCTACTGAGAAACTGATAAAAGTGAGCTAATTCTGAGACATCCTCCATGATGCACACTACTTAAAATAGGAAAATTCAAAATAATTTTTAATGTGGGCATATACTGAAATAAAACAGCTTTATTGATCTCAACTGGAAGTGAGTGCAATGAAAGGAGAATCTCAACACCTACAATTTTGGAAATGTGAACAAGTACACTGTCACTATTATAAGCAGTAGAAGCTCCAGAACCTTTTAGTGTTATATGAAAAATAATTTATTTTTAGGAAGCTCAGTATGTGTCAGGTACTAATCGACTTCATTTATCCTAAGAACTTGAGAATGATTTAGCATTACCTTATTGATCATGGGCAGCAAACATTATGTTTTATCAAGGACTGAAGAACTACTTTGAAAATACTTCTCAGTATATTGCACATAAGAATCAAAATAATCTATAAAAATTTCAAAAGTTATTTCAAAAGTTTGCCACGCAGTATCTAAGAAATATTTTCAGGTAAATTTAAGAATTTGACTTTGGAAACCAAATCAAGAATATTCCAATTTAAATTTGTTGTTCATTTCTTTCTTGCTTTTCTATATCAAGCAGATATGTCAAAACATTTCACTGTGATTTTAAGGAAGAATCAGATCAAAAAGACACTGCCATAACACAATTCCCTCCATCTCTTTAGCAAATGTATTTATGACGAGATTTACTGATTTTTGGATGATCGAATTCCCTGGTAAACACTGAGTATTCACTGATGTAAAATGAAGAAAGCACTGGATATTCATGTGACCTATCACTCACCAGCATAGTATCTATGTACTAAAAGCATAGCTTTCTATGTGCTATTTGTCTGTCTCCTCATGGCTATAAATGACAAGAAACAGAATTCTGAAGATAAAGGTCTCAAATTTGGGTAAATCAGTGAACAATCAGAAACATTAAAAAAAATTCTATCTGACATGGAAGTGACAGAAAGGATGAAGTTTTGAAGGCATCAATTTCATTTTAAAGTCACCAACTCTGAAAGAAACCATCCTTGAAGGAAATAATTATATATGAAAGCTTTTCTTAAAATGTTTATTTTAAAAAAAATAATCAAAATTCTTATCCATTATAAGAAACTTACCTATAGATCCACAGCTTTCAATACACTGTAGCAGGTAACTTTTTCTAAATTAATTATTTAGTGCAGCAAACTATATAGTACTAAGTAAAATCTGTCTTGGTCTACCTTAAAATTTAATAAGCTTGCTTCATAAAAGTAAGGATTCTATGGGATGCTCCTTTAAACTACAAATAATGTATGCTGGCACACCATGTAATCTCAATGGTAACATGTTTGTTTACTATTCCCTTTTAGTAGAAAATCCCCAAATGCAAACAAATTTCTGACACTATCCAGTTCATGTAAATGCAAAATCTTGCTAAAGTGTCATCTTCCAAAATGCTCTAGTGTTTAATCCACTCTGCCAGTTTAGTCATTTTTATGGAAATGCATCATAGCTGGTTTTCACAGCGTCACTAAACTACATTTTACTTTGAATCTTAAATATCATTGAGTAAATATATTAAAAGGAATGCCTCTTACTTGATAATTGAGCAATCAAAAATTGAATAAATGGTGTGTCCAGCTAGGCATATTATTTCTTTGTTTTCTAATCCTTTTGTTGTACTTCATTTTGTAAGTCCTCCATACGGCTGAATAGAAAATGTTATCAATAAAGGCAAGCCATTAATCCACCCATGACAAAAATTAAGATATATTTGTCCTTTAAGGCTGACTGCCTCTGTTCTGTTCAGCTATGGAGGTCAATAACCTGTAAGTGTTTAATGAATATTGCTATAATGTTACTTTCTTTATTGAATTAGAGGTGGCTTTGAAGAAGACATAATGGTTTGATCTGTTTTGTTTTATATTTATTAAACTTTAGAAAATGTATGAGTTATATTTCTTCAGTTAATACTTTGAAATAACATGAATATTTACATAAGATTTACATAAGAAAAAATTTAAATAAATAATGAATAATAATCTTTCTGTCTGTTAATGAAGACATTTTTATTTTTGTGAATCCTAGCGAATCTGAAATAGATTTATTACTGTAGACTATTTCACAGTCCTGGGATTAAATTATTACTGTGTAATTTTATATAAATATTTTATATATTCATTATTTAATGTTAGTTAGTCTTTATTATCAGCAGATTAAGAAAATGGAAGGGCCAATTAAAATTACAAAGATGTCACTGGTAACAGAATAAGAAAAG
The DNA here is from genome assembly GCF_000695765.1 of Mesitornis unicolor. Classification (NCBI taxonomy): domain Eukaryota; kingdom Metazoa; phylum Chordata; class Aves; order Mesitornithiformes; family Mesitornithidae; genus Mesitornis; species Mesitornis unicolor. The sequence continues at coordinate 99,119 of NW_010191463.1, forward strand.
TTAAGATTTGACGTCTATTCAGAGAATGAAGTTAAACTCAGATGTAAGTGATCTCTTTTTCAAAGCACTTAATGAAAGCTCAGAAAGACACAAACCAAGCTGTGTCCAATTCTAGCAAATGCTCAGTGAACATGTATGAGAATATCTTTACCTCTAGCCATGACAGTTTTACAGTGGTCTAAAGAAACTACCCTTATTAACACTTGTCTGAATACACCAGGCAACATATGGAAGAATTTTTCTGGACCCCAAATAGCCACCCAAATTTTACTGAGACCAAACACTGGTCTCTGAAATTGTCCTAGGTATTTGAACTGCTAGATATTTTGCAAGTTCCAATGAAGAAGAAAAAGGAGTTACCCTTTCTTATGCTGCCATAGGTAAATGGATTTTGTAAGAGTAAGTTACATAGTAGTATACATAGCAGTTGCTTATAGGAAATCTGACTACACAGGAGTTTTCTACCAAAAATCTGACATGCTCAAATTTTCCTAGCAAAGCAGACATGAAACCAAATTTCAGTTGTACAATTCAACTCTCTCAAAAGCCTTCTCTTCTGCTGAAAGTGAATAATTCTTAAACCAGCCATTAGAAAATAACTTAATTGCACGATGAGGACATGCAGGAATCTAAATTATATTTTAAAACCTCTTGTACTGTCATTAGTTCATGTGCAAGACTGCTTAAAACAGGCAGCATCACAGTACAGGGCACTGAACAGATATATAACAGAAGGTTCTTTTTGGATTATAGGTATCTTTAAAGTAAATATGTGCAGTCCTCTGTTCTTCTGTGTTTTGCAAAACCTTGCAAATCTGCTTTGTTTTGTCTTATTATTTTATTCTCCAGCAATAGATCAGATACAGGTTAACATAACTCACAGAACCGCTCAGAGGTATCTGTGTTGAAGCTATTTCTCTTTTAGGCAGCACAGCAGCCATTTCAGTTGTTTTGCTTATATGACAATTTTATAGTTACAATTGTGTTTAATAGTTTTTTCTTTGAATTAAAGTTAAGCATGTGAAAATCTTCTCCAATGTGAGTCAAACTATCCTGAGATAAATATTCTTCATAAATAACTAACATACATGGTTCAACTACTGTTAGATTAGGAATACAAATAAATAAGCAAATTAAATCACAAAATAAATAAAAGGAAAAAGACAGCAAGCACCAGGGAAAAATAAAACTAAAATTATTCTTGTAGTGGTCAGAAAGAGTTTATATATACTGATATGCCATACTTGCCTTTCAAAGGTTATTATAAACACTTTCAAATGAGAAGGAACAGAAAGGACAAAAGGAGTGCAAGGTCTCAGATGCCATTGCCAATACTAACATTTTTCATAACAGTTCTCCTGTTGACCATTAGATGTGTGTAATTTGAGTTAGAAGAAAATAGAGATGCGTATGTAATACACAAATATTGCCAAGCTGCTAACAAAATTAATGTGAAGTTCAAATTTGTGTGTGTGTGAAAGGACAATAATTGCAAGCCAGTTTCTCAGCACTGTGACAGGTCACCAATCTACTCTTTCTGCAGAGCTGTCTTTCAGAAATTGCTGTTTTATTTAGTAGAATGTTTTCTACCTGTTACAGATGCAAAGAAGATATTTGTGATGTGAAAAAGGTATTAAATGAAGCAGTGTCTTATTTCCAGACATAAAGCCAAGCGAGATCCATTTATCAAAGACAGCTATTAACCTTTATACCTAGAGCCTCACTTGTCAATATCCTTAACTTTCATACCAATGATCATTTTATCAGAAAAATCTGATTCTTTTAGTCCCTCATTCCAGACTGCAATAACATCTGCTGAAACATCTAGCTTTCTCGGTGGCCTTCTTAATGCTATATATTGTAAACATAATGATCTTAAATTTGTGAAACTGTGGAACAGTATAATTTAAACTGAACAGAATAATAAGATAAATACTATTCTTCTATTTTTACTTGATACTGATATTACTATTTATGTTGCTGTGAAGCACTTTCATATATGATTAGTCAAAATCTTCTATTCTTCAGTTAATGGATTCCGCCAAAGAATTTCTAGTCTGTCATTTTATAATGCCATACAACTCAAAATCTTCAACCCACATATAAATCCAGATCCCTACAGCTTACAAATAGAAATGTGGTTTATATCTAAACATGCAACCAACTTCTTCTGTGTGAAAATAGCGCTATTCTTTCTTAATGTGTCTAGTCACATCTTTTACTGTCATATTTCTTCAGTGCCTGGGCTTGTTTCCTCTTTAAATACAAGTTTCTTGGTAATTCCAATCTTCTTTCTGACATACTTTGTTCAGTCCTACAACTCCTTAACCTTTCTCAATTAATGGGATTGAATTCTATTTGCCCTAACTTAGGAAAAAGGATTTAGCTCCAGACTCAGACATCTAACTTTAGGTATCTATGGATAGTCTGGTTTCCTATTTTAGTCCCTGGAAAGCTGGATCACAATTTGGTTGATCATACATATATTTCTAAAGCCATTTCAAATACACAATGGTATCCCAGACATTTACATGGTAGATATGACTCAAGACCCAGCTCTGTAACACAGTGATATGAAAACTGATTCTCTTCTGATGCAGTTAATGCTCTTCTACTGGATGCCAGGAAGGATATGCAAGAGCATCTCAAATAGCACTCACATTTAGGTAACTGAAATAGGTATCTGTTTGACTTAAGCACTGGAGTTGGAAAGCAATTCATCTGAATTAAATTAGGTAGCTAGTATAGGAGGAAATAAAAGCTCTTCAGGTCCTGCTGACTGTATTGACCAGCTCTTCACTGACTACTCCCTTTATTGTCAGCATAGGAAAGCAGGCGCTACTAAAAAGTGGTTCATTGGACTTGCTTTAGGTAGTAACTCTAAGATAATAATAATTATGCTTCCAAATGCCTATCTTTTTTCACAGAATACTGTTTAGGATAATTCTTTGTGAATACAACATGAGTGCAAATTGAACAAGTTCTGGAAAGTTAGGGATTTTCCCTGTTATGTCAATATTATTTACTGTTCAAGTCACAGATGAACCATGTTTTTCTAATTTAATGTCAATTATCTAGTGGCACACCCACCAATATTTCACTTTTATACATACAACCACAATGCTTGACTTACTAACCTCATGTGTGTTTTAAAACATTAAAAAAAAATAAGAAGCACTTGTGTGTTGTTTGTGTGTATCTTCCTGTTTGCTTTGGCATGCTGAAGAAGAGAGGAGCCCAGAGAGAGCTCACTCATCCTTTACAAACTTGCCACTTTGCTGCCAATATTTGATCTCCAATCTTACATCTTGTTTATTTTGTTTGTAGCGATTATGATTATGGCATTGTGCCTTTTGAACAGGCTTCATCGATATAAAAATGTGCTCTGATCTGGCCAAGTGTAAAATATGTAATGTCTTCTAACAATGATTCCAGTGAGAGTTCTTTTAGGACCCTTTTTAAAAATAATGAGATGGTCATAACTCCAAATCAATGAATATTCAGCAGTGTAGCCATTGTCAGTCCAAAATAGCTTGCAAGTTAATAATAATGAAAAACAGTTCTTGATCAGCTTTTGATTCTGGTTTTTGAAGTGATCCAAGCAACTCACATACTAGACCAGACTTGTAATTTGCTTACTGACTGCAAGTGGGCATGCATCTCTTGTGGCAATGTAAGATAATGTAATGAGTAGTTTTAACAGTGTAGAAAACACAGAAAGTCATAAAAATAGTGTGCAGAAGAAAAAGATTACAAAAATAAATTAAAAACAATGAAACTGTTCAACACAATCAGTAAGGTGTATCAGTAATTTCTCTTTTCCCCTATGTAATGTACAGTTGGGAATTCAACAGGCAGCTTGAAAAAAAAGATGCCCAAAATATCTTTTACTTTGTTTGAATATATATTGCACCTTTTATTGATACATTACTCTATTTCCACAATACAGAGTATGCATATGCCATGGAATATATTAATTTAGTTTTTAATTCAGTGTAAAAATTCAATATTCTTTCAGGTTCTATTAGTTTAAGGAGACTTTTCAAAAGGTTTGTGTTTGATCCAAACTGTCCATGAGTCAGGCAGTTTGTTACATGCTCTGGTCAAAGTGTAACCAGTGAACTCTAGTGATATGTAATCTGGAAGCATTCCTCAGATTAAGGGAAAAAAACACTGTTTTTTTAATTTTCCTCTTAGTTACCTCATGCTTCAGACTTTTTTGTCTCATCCCTTCGGTGATGCGCAATGGAGCAAAGAGGTTATGGCAGGTGCTGCCAAGACCATTGCTACAATCCCAAAAGAGGATGATGATACTGTCCATATCATATCTAAGGATGGGGATGAAGGTTACAGTTCAGTCTGATCCTAAGTACTTTGGAGAAAATGCATCTAATTGTTCACTGCCTGGTTACAGGCAGCTGTAATGATGTAGAGAAAAAAGGAAAAAAAATAAGGCTACTCAGAAAAAAAGCACACTTATTTAGAATTACTTTTACATGTACTTTTATGAAATTTGTGATTAGGCATCATTGATTTACAATTAAATTATGCATTTATAAGGATAGGAGGAAGGTCTAATTCTAGTAGCTTAATAGAAAATAAACTATATTAATTTAAATTCATGCTCTAGAGTTTAGAACAGTATCTGTCTGTCTGCAATTACTCACATACTTGTATGGGGAGCAAATAATTCCATATTTATTACTTGTGAGATCAGTGTTTGTGTGTGTGTATGTATTCTTCTGAACTGTTTGGCACAGATTGACTTCCATGGGATGATCAGTTAAGTCAGGCAGTAAAGTGGCTGAGCCAAGTATATGAACTCCTTGAGGGCAATACTGTGTAACATCTTAATTAATGACCAAGATGATGGGCCAGTGTGCATGCTCAGCAAGTTTTCAGATTATACAAAACTGGGAGGAGTGGTTCATACACTAGTTGGTAGTGCTGCTGTTCAGATGGACCTCAAAAGGATGGAGAAATGGACTGACAGGATCCCAATGAAGTTCAACAAAGGAAAATGACCAGTCTTGCATCTAAGGAGGAATAACCCCATGCACAGTACATGATAGACACTGACTGGCTGGAAAGCAGCTCTGTGGAAAAAATAAACAAACAAATGAAAAAAACACCAAACAAAACAAAACAACCAAAAAAGCCCACAAGAATATACCCTTGTGTCTAAGACAGCTGACTGCCTTCTGGGCTGCATTAGGAAGAGCACTGTCTGAAGGTCGAGGGAAGTCACTGTTTCTCTCTGGAGTGCTGGGTCCAGGTCTGGGCTTTGTACTACTAGAGAGACACGAACATACTAGATACAGTCCAGTGAAGTGCTATGAAGATGATTAAGTGATTGGAGAATCTGTTCCTGAGAAAGCTGGGATTCTTCAGCACTGAGAAGAGAAGGCTCAGGGGGGTCTTATATTGGGTTGCCCAAAAAGTAATTACATTTTTTGTCTGCATAAATGAAAGGGAAATTTTTCATGGTAAACAAAAGCTTTATTAAACAATTTTATTCAATTATCTTTTACCATCTTTCAGGCAATTTCATGATGTCTCACGCAAAAAAGATCTTATCTTTTTTGGAAAAATAAACCGTTTCAGGAACAATTTCATATCCTCTTCAGCAGTGAAAGTTTTATCATTCAAGGCGTTTTGTAAAGAATGAAACAAATGGCAGTCTAAGTATGCCAAGTCTGCTGGCACACTTATACATGCGTATAAATAACTGATGGGACTATAAAATCAATGGAACCAGGCTCTTCCCAGTGGTGCTCAGTGACAGGTCATGGGGTGACAGGCACAAACTGAAATTCAGGAAACTCCACCTAAACATAAGGAAAATATTTTTACTATAAGGATGTTCAAAGACTGGAACATATACCTCAGCAAAGGTGTAGAGTTTTCATCCTTGGATATATTCTAAATCCAACTGAACATAGCCCTGAGTTGGATTCTTTGAGAACAACTGGTTTTATA
>NW_010191464.1:0-664 GCF_000695765.1 Mesitornis unicolor
AATCACAGAATCACAGAATCACAGAACGTGATTCTGTGATATAGTTCTGTTTCTACTGTTGGAAATACACAGAGAAATGTAGAAAGTCCTGCAAATTTTAGATAATTAAAATATCTATTAAAAATGCCAGTGATGCACCCCAATGGAAAGCAATAGTACAGGGAGTGCCTAACTGAAATAGTATTTTGAGTTTGGTATTGAACGTATTGTCTGGGTACTATGGAAGTGATCGATGGAGAGGCATCTTGGACTGACAGGCTGATTTTTATATTGTTGATTGCTGCTCTCTCCCCTCAGCTGATATTGTATTCCTTGAATGTTTCTAGAACAAACAGGGAAAATAAAAAAATACATTAACTCCTCCACTGTTTCCAATTGATTAAATTGATTTTTGAACTGGATCTCCACTGGAAAGCAAACCTTACTGTTTAAAATGTGAGGCATTACCATGAAGGTAAATATATCTATGTATATATGGAGAAATGTGGTTTTTGCTCTCTGGTCATGGAGATGTTATGTACTACAAAAGAATCTCTATTCAAAATCCACACTATTTTGAAAATTAATTATTCTGAGGGACCTCTGAACAAGGCTCCCTCTCTTAGCAACACTTACGAATGCATACGAGACAATGAATGAATCACCTAAATCAAAGTTTCCTGCT
>NW_010191464.1:695-12582 GCF_000695765.1 Mesitornis unicolor
GTCTTGTTGCTGATGACATTGAGATAGCGTATCATGCTGAGTTAAGGTAGCAATTAAGAGGTTGTATTACTGAAGCCTGTTTTCATCATAAAGTCCCCTTGAATCGTAGCACTTTTTAATCTTTCAGCTTCCATGTCCCAGAAGACTTTGATCTTAGAGAAGGGATTTAGTGTGATAAATTTAGCAAAGAATGAAAAATGCTGGAAGACTTCTGAATAGCAAGTAATGAGTTTAACCACAATCTTGTCTAAGTTGAAGGATTTATCCTGCCTACAGGACCTCAGGCCACAAAATCTCTTCTTTTCCAGTTTATAGCCCCTGTTACTGTCTTAAGTCTAGATGTGATGATCTGCCCCTTAAAATTGGATTCTTTATGAAACTGAAGCTTCCTATTCCTTTTGCCAGGAGTCACTTCCTCCAAGAGTGTAACCAAAGGGCCAGCTGGTCTTCTTGAGTGACTAGCATAGACATGAAGGGCTGTGATAACATGGAAGATGTTTTAGGGGCATTTTGTGAGTTGGTTGGTTGGTTTATTTTTTTCTGTCAGGGACAAGGGAAGTGAAGAAATAAAGCCAATGGGGAACTCAAGATGGCACATCCTTTGGAGAATTTTTAAAAAAGTAATTAAGAAATCTCTTCCATTTGGTATAGTCTGACAGCAAAAACATTGATCTTCAGAAGCAGCTTTGAGATAGGGATGAAAATAATGCATGAAATAATGCACTCTGGAGAGAAGGCAGCGAACTTTCCCAAGGTGAGGAAAGCCCCTCTCAGCTCAGGTGCAGGGGAAAGCCACGTTCTTTGAACTGCTGCCTGGGAAATACTTTTGGAAGACAGCATCTGGTCTCACTCATTTGTGATTGACTCCAGCCTGTTTGCTTTTATCAGCAAAGGACCACAAATCTAAACCTTGTTCCTCAGCCCTGTGTGTGCTGTAATGCGAGCTAGTACAAGTGCCTGAAAATGCTTTTCCAAAGAACTGGTCTTTGGGAGATGAGGGTACAGAGACCACAGGCAAGCGGGACAACAGCTTCTTTGGAAAGACCAGTGGGGTTGAGGTAGGGATACTGATGTAGGTGGCAGCCCCCAGTGTGCCCTAAGTTTTCAAATAAAGTGAGAAGAGCTGCCAGGATTTCTGGGTGGGAAATGATAGATGTACTCATGTAACACACTTGCCACGCAACAGCCTAGATGTGCTCCTAGAGGCTTCCCTGGTACCCTGGTCTGGGCTCATGAACTAACACTCAGAGAGGCAGAACTGAGTCTGCAGAATTTCTTTCTACCTTTAACTAAATCCTGAACTCTCCTTTTTTTTCTTTTATCTTGACATCCAGCAGGATATGTCTCAGCTTACAGAAAGTTTGTTGTGCTGCCAGAAGAAAGTTTCTGTTCTCTGGAGTCTTTTGCTATGCCATGTAGGCTTGTGTCATTTGATTTCATTAGTCATATTCTTGAGGAGGAAATATCATTGTCTCCATAAACATGGTTGTCTCCTGTTGTTTCAGACTAATACACACAGAAAGTCTATTAAATTTTTTAACTAGTTCATTCCTTTATGGGAAAGCCTATGTAATTAGCAGGGTTCCATAGAAATTGATGTAATGATCTCCAAAGTGTAATAGAAGATTATAAGCTTACTATGGGGTTTTAAACTATATGACAGCAAACACATAGTGACAGCTGCAGTGGGGGATGGATGGTCCTACAACCCACCTTATTCTATCTGTGCCCATTGTTTTCACAGTGGGAGAGAAGAGGACAGACCCTCCAGCTGACACCACTTTTGCTCTTCCCTTCACCCACTTTCTTCTAGTGCTTTTGTGAGAGAGGCCATTGCTTCTAGTAGATGGCAACACTGACCTGTTTTATACTGTCAGATTTCACCTGCAGCTTTGAAGAAGACTTGTACTTATTCAAATCACCCTTCCTTGTCTAACGCTGACTAAAGGAATAATAGAGTAGAGTAGAGTAGAGTAGACTAGACTAGACTAGACTAGAATGTGTTGGGTTGGAAAGGACCTTTAAAGATCATTTAGTCCAACCTCCAATCACAGAAACACAGAATATTAGGAGTTGGAAGGACCTTGAAAGATCATCCAGTCCAACCCCCCTGCCAGAGCAGGATCACCTAGACCAGGTCACACAGGAACGCGTCCAGGCAGGTTTTGAATGTCTCCAGAGAAGGAGACTCCACAACCTCTCTGGGCAGCCTGGGCCATGCTCTGTCACCCTCACAGTAAAAAAGTTTTTCCAGTACTCTTTGGATGCGACCGTCCAGCCAATTCCTTATCCACTGAACACTCCACCCATCAAATCCATACCTCTCCAACTTAGAAGGATGTTGTGGGGGACCGTGTCAAAGGCCTTGCAGAAGTCCAGATGACATCCATGGCTCTTCCCTTGTCTACTGATGCAGTTACCCCACTGTAGAAAGCCACTAAGATTGGTCAGGCAGGGCTTGCCTCAAGTAAAACCATGCTGGCTGTCTCGAATCACCTCCCTGTCCTCCGTGTGCCTCAGCATAGCTTCTAGGAGGATCTGTTCCATGATCTTCCCAGGCACAGAGGTGAGGCTGACAGGCTGGTAGTTCCCATGGTCCTCCTTTCTACCCTTTTTAAAAATGGGTGTGATGTTTCCCTTCTTCCAGTCACTAGGAACTTCACCTGACTGCCATGGCTTTTCAAATATCATGGTGAGTGGCTTGGCAACTACATCAGCCAATTACTTCAAGACTCTGGGATGTATCTCATCAGGTCCCATGGACTTGTGTATGTTCAGGTTCCTCAGATGGTCACAAACCTTATCCTCACTTATAATCAGAGGGACTTTTTCTGCTTGGTCCCTGTCTTGTGGGCCATCAACTCAAGACCTGTGAGAGGAGAGGTTGCCAGTGAATACTGAGGCAAAAAAGTTGTTGAGAACCTCAGCCTTCTCCTCGTCTGTTGTTACCAGTTTACCACTGTTGCTCATCAGGGAGGGGATACTGTCTTTAACTTTCCTTTTCTGGTTGATGTACCTGTAGAAGCCCTTCTTGTTTTTCTTGACATCCCTTGCCAAATTCAGCTCCAGCTGTGCCTTGGCCTTCCTGACCTCATCCCTACACACACGGGCAACATCCCTGTACTCTTCCCAGGATACCCTGCTTCCACTGCCTGTGCAGTTCCATCTTGCATTTTAGTTTGGCCAGCAGGTCTTGACTCATCCATGCTGGTCTCCTGCCTTCCCTTCTCGGTTTCCACACAGACTCATTAGTAACCATGGAAATAAGGTGTAAATTAGGGAATGTGTGATCCTACCATCAGACCAATTTGGGAAAAAAAGGGGAGTGATATGGAGATGAGCTGTCAGTGATATAATACATCATAATTATTGTGCACATTGCACTGGCATTAATGGTAGTAGCATAGCAGGGTAGGATGCTGGTTAATTCACATTAGTGTCAAGTCAGGCAGTTAAAGCCCTAAAAACTAAATGAGGAAGTCTAATTGCCTGTTCAGAATCAAATAACATGCACTTTATTACCAAATTCCACCATTAACAGTTTAGAAAACCACTTGTGGAAGGGACAGCTGAATTGTCCAATGAAGGAGGGAACTGCCTGGCTGGGGTACTGGTGTAGCAGCACTGCAGGAGTGCAGGGCTCTGGAGAGCAGTTGTTTGTGCTAAACAAATGTGAATGGTCATTATGGTGGAGACCCTTAAAGCTGAAGTCATGTGCGGGTTCAGGGTAAAAAGCAACTTCATGGGGTCAGTAACTGACAGTAATTTCCACAGAAATTTGGAACAGAAAGAAAGCAGCGAAGCTTGGTGTGAGAAGGGTGGAAATCCTGTGTGCAACTAAGCTGCAGGGATTATATGTGACGTGATCAGGAGATTTCATGATCTAAACTGAGGATACAGGTCATCTTTCATCTGCACACAAAACAGAACCTTTTCCCACCATATATCTAGCCTTTTTCATGGCTCAAAGTTGAGGAAAAACTTGCTTTTATGTGGTTCAGAAAAATACCAGAGTCTGTGAGTTTCTGATGAAAATAGATTTCCTGAAAAAAAAAAAAAAGGCTGTCCTCAGAAACACATTCCAGCAGGTGTGTCTTGGACTGTTGTTTTTCAGCATTCCTCAAGATACCCCGGCCACAGGTGGTCTTAGTTCCTTCATGGAGCTGTCAGTCATTGAAATTGTTTGTCAAGCTGATGGTGTTATACGCTAACTTATAGGCAATACTAAGCTGCTGTTATGGCCCTCTTTAGTGGTAGTGCTGTAGTTCAAGCGATAGATATCTGTTGCTGCGAGTTGGTTACCCGGTTTGGGTGTCACTGTATGCAGTCACATTCAGACTGGATGTGTGAAATGGTGATCAACAAGCATGAATGTGTAGGCTGAAGGTTTTAAGTGGACCCAAACTCTTACATGATTTACTCTGGGTTCAGTAGAAGGGATTTCTTTCATATCTCTCCATTTGATGGTGTGGTGTTTGCATTTTCTGAACAGACCTCTCATGGTACCTCCTGCTGATATTCTTGCTGGTGATAGAAGAACTTTCTCTTGAACCCTTACATATGAAAGGGTACTGATGGAGGGCTGGTATTTGGCCAGAGACATGGGTGATAAAGGGTGTAGAGACATTACAGCAAGGAAGTTGTCCAGTTTGTGAGCACACAAGGCTTTAAGTATCTTTGTTACCCTTCCCTCTCCTCCCATCTCTTTAATTTTTGAAGTTAAGTGTATAGGTGAAGGCAGCCAGACTTCTTGGTTAAGTGAAGTCACTGAACTAAGTACCTGAGTTGCTTGTAATTTAAAGCAGGAGAGGAGAGAGAAAAGATTGAACTGGAGTATGTAAATGAACAGAGTGGGACCTGAGCTTTGATTTGTTTTTCTGTGGAGCAGCAGTTGGTCCATTCAACTCAGGGAAGCTGTGGTAGGGCTCACAGACTGGTATTTGGAAAAGCTTGTATTTCTTATGAAGAGGTCGGCGCTCTTTAGCCCAGAAATGTGATCTAAACCTGCCTTCTGAGCTGTGCTCTGTTCTGTGTGTGTAGGCACGGCATAGCAGAGCGTGGATGTGGCTGCTGCAGAATAAACCCTAGACTCTTCCCTCTGTAGTTCCACGTTATCATGTCTGTGATGTTCTTCATGCTGGGGTGGCATCCTACTGTATTGTTCATTCTTTCCATTTCAGGACCAGTAACTTCATCCAAAGAAATTCCTCTGTTAAAAAAAACCCTATAGCTATTGCTGTTCCTCAGTCTTTCCTTTTTTCTGACTTTTAGCAAAAATTTAAGCAGCTTTTTTGTAATTACACATTTTTTCCCTTCACGTTTATAATATGCTTTTTACAATCAAGATTTAGTCTTACTTAGGCTGTTCCTGTAAAGGAAAAACAAAGTTGGTTTACTGCAATGGAAGAACAGGGCTATATTTCTCCAGAGATAATTACTTTGAAGATAATTACAGTTGGAAAAAAGGGCTGTCAAAATCCTTTCACTTGTTTTTCATGGGATTAAAAAAAAAATCATCTCTTCTCAGCAGATGAGAGTTCCGGCTTTGCTTGTACCAGACTACAAGTTCAGAACGTAAGTTGGATTACTCTCATCTCATCCTCTCCCCAGGGAGGCCCAGCACCAAGCGCCTCAGAAGACAGTACAAGAAATTCCACAGTAGGCAGAGGTGGAATAATCTTGCCCAAGGAGAGATTTTTCTGCTAACCTTTAAATATTTAAGACTGACTTAGAGAGTAGCTTCACAGCATATATCAAACAATGTTGATAGAACAAACGGTTAATTTCCACCCCTGAGAACCGGGCCACTGATTGATGTACCTCCAGGTAACTGCACTTGGCTCAGCTCAAAACACCAACCAGCTTGAAATCAGCTGCTGTCTGTAGGTCTTTCAGAAAGGATGTGGGTGTGTAGTCTGTGATCCTTTTAACCTTCACTAAGCTGCTTTGTGAGAGCATATTCTGAGTTGGTTTCCCTTTAATGCTGTTCAGTTCCACTGCTTATATACTGTTAGTCTCACTGCCAAATGAAGTACCTCAATCAAGCAAGTGGTATTCCTAATCAGAGCAGGCATCCCAGGGTAATTCAGTGATTTCCTTCTGGGCAATGCAAAGCCATTAGCAGGTTCATACCATTTTGCCCTTATTTAATTACACCCCAAGGAGAGGACTGAGCTGGCAGGATAGCTGAAGGCTGAGGTGACCCAGTAAAGGACTCCAGGCATGAAGGCTTCTTTTTAATATTTCATGCAAAATCCTTGCAGCAGCCCACAGCAGAGAAGGGGCTTCAGTTTCACTCAGTGCACACATGCAATAGCTTCTGTTCATTGCCACAGAAATATCCATTTCTGAGGCTGTCATACAGAATCATCAAATGTGCATTAGCTTTCTGAGGTCCAGCAACTCTTCCCAGGCTAGGTGATAGCCAGATAGAGATATGATGCTGAGAGCTCCGTTCTTTTCCTTTGGGAAGTTCAGTGGCAGTATTGCCAAACAAAGCAGGAAGTTTGTGTCTGGAGTGGTTAATGAAGCCCACAGTAATAACAAAGTCCACTGTACTGTGAAGGCATATGTTTTGACTCAGACCTCCATGTGTCGGTTGGTGTGAGTGCTCTCCACGTGCTGTTGGCGTGGTCCTTTTATGGTGCTGCCAAGCCTGTGCCAGGCGTGACACTCACTGCTGCGGTGGTGCCGGGAGCTGTCCTCTCTGTGCAGGGAGCGCTCTGTGGATCACCTGAAGCATCAGGGAGACGTTATTTCTTCCTCCCTCTGCAGCACTGTTTGAGGCTTTGGACTGTTTTCCCCCTTCTTCTTTGTAGAGGAAGGTGCTCTCTGGAGAACATTTCAAAACAGCTGCAGTCGCCCACCCCCATGGGAGCTCCTCTCTGGTCATGCAGAGGTGACTGATTTTGCTTGAGCCCTGTGTTTAGGCGGACTCACATGGTTGATCTGGTGACCATGGAAGCTGAGCAGTTTCCAGTGGAAATGCAGCTTTTTTTTTGTTTATTTAGGTCCTGTGATGTGATCTGCTCCTATGCAGACATACTTCAGCATTTATTAATTTTATAGGTATGAATTACTTTTGCACTTTAAAAGGTCTGTTGCAATGTTGGAATACTTAATAGAAGTATGGCTGAAAGGGGGAGAAAGGAATGTAAGGAGAATGAGTGGAAAGTAAGTTGAAATTCAAGGTTCACACAAAGGTTTTTGCCATTCATTTCAGCTAGAAGTTCTGCTTACCAGTCAATGTTTTCAAGAAATTTGATAGTGTGCAAAGCTAGAAGTCATTTCCTCTAGTGAGGAGTTTTAGTAAGGCAATTAGAAGGCATTCACAGCTAGAGAGAAAATTTTTTCTTGCAGGAATAGTCCAACAATGAGTTTGTGCCTAGCACTGCAAAACTGAGATAAAGACATTGAATAAGTCAGACCTGTGATGTCTCAACATTTTAGGGCTTTGTGAGTGCACTGGTGAAATCTGACCATCTGCAAGTGAGCTCTCAGCATGCCTGACCGTTTGATTTGCAGATACCCATCTCCAAGGGAAGCTTCTTGCCATGTCATACCTTATTTTTATTTAATGGTTTAATCCTTGCTGTTCCTAAACTTTGACATGCTGAAAGCACACCCGAAGACTTGTACCATGGGTAGAGATTACAGAAACACACTGTTAGCTTTAGTATTTAGTGATTTTTAGTTTTAGCATTTATGATAATGTCCTGGTTTGAGCTAAATAGAACTAATTTTCTATTTAGTGATTTTACTTTTCAGCTCAGTCTCTTTTCAGTGGCTGAACTTGCTGAAACTAAAGGCATTGTTTTTCCAGTATGTGCTGCTAGAAGATAAGCTCAAGGTCAGTTGTCTCATCATGGGTGCTGTGTCTGTGCCTATGGGGAAGGGAAGCGGACCCAAAACTGACCAATGAGGTATTCCATCCCACATATGTCATACTTGATATAAAGCCGAGGCATCACGAGGGTCTTGACCCTTCTTCCATCTTGGAGCCCTTCCATCTCAGACCCTTCCATCCGTCTCGATCCTGCAGAGGCCAAGGTCTGAGCAGAACCTTGCTAGTTCATCTGCCAATAATCCTGATTTGTATGTTCCTGCAATCTGCTCCCACCTGCTGCAGAGTTTGGTCTGGGACTTTTCCAGTGCCCGGCTCTGCAGAGCCTCTGGTGATGTATTTGTCACTGGGGGGGTGGTAGGGGAAGGATTTTATATTGGTTTTGTATATATTTGTACATATTTGTATCTATTTCAGTATTTTCCTAGTTACATTATTATCCTGTAGTATTAGTATTATTGTTTCATTAAATCTGTTAATTTATTTTCCAACCTGTAAAGCCTCTCTCCCTTATTCTCTTTTATCTTCCATTCTGGGGAGGGAAGAGGGGTTAATAGAGAGCGTCTGTCCAGGATTTAGTGGCCAGCCCAGCCCTAAACCATGGCGGATAGAAATGCTTGCACACCCACATAAATTTGAGCAGTAAACTTACAATAAAATAACTTTGACTTTCCTTACCTATTTAAAAAATAAGTAAATACATAATTTAATATCTGAAACTTTCTTTTGAATAGAAATGTGCTAGGATTTGTTCTTATATTGCTTGTAAAATCATTTTACAGTTACCTTTGCCTATTATTTACAGTGTAATTATTTCAAAGTGAAGAATCAAAATATTTCAACTACACATAGTTGTGAAATAGGAACTTTGCAACCTGTGGTGTCTTATGCAGAACATTCAGACTAGAAACTCAGAAAACAAATGACCACTTTTAAAGACCAAAGACCTTTCCTTGCTTAGGTATTGAAACTTGGTGCATTTTAGAAAAGGTCAGTTGTTTCTCTAGACTAAGTATTCCTTGTTAATGAACACAGCGTTTTTAAAAGAAAAACTACCTCTTGTTATTTTTGGCATATAAAAATGCCGCCCTAGAGAACAGATTACACTTGCTTAGAGCTGTTGCTAACTTTGTAAGCGACGGGCATAGTCTTGTTCTCACTGAATTCAGTAGCAAAATCCTGATGTATTTCATTGCATGAATAGATATTAATTGTACGTAACCTTTTCTTTTAGTGGTTCAAGATATAGAGGTGATACTGTTTTGTGACATTTTTGCAAAGTCCTTTTTTGCTACCATTGCAACTTAACAGCCACTACTATGAAGGAGTCTGCAATGATGATTTGGGGAAGATGTGATTGTAGGATTAATTTCCAATATCTTGTAGCCTGAGAGTTTGGTGAGAGCACGTTTGATTAGCACTGAACAACCAGCAATGACTCTTGCAGTCAAATGGCTCCACATTTCAGTTTCTTTCGAGTACGGTTCAAGGACCAAGTTCTGCCCTGAAGTTACTATGAGACCTGAAGTCTCTTCCCTCTGCTACCTTTTTTTAGGTGCTCTAGGCTGACATACGGATTGTTTCTCCTTTGCTCTTGGTGATTAATTTTATAATGCTGACTCAAACTCAGATTGGATAATGGCATATCACAAGAGCTGAACAGATCGGAAAGAAGAGTCTAGGAACTGGAAATGAAAGAGATAAACATTATCTTGCCTAGGAGGGCAATAGCTCCTGAATCCACTAATGGAAACAGTAGCAAATAGGTTGACAGTGAGATTAAGATGGGAGAAGGGACTGGAGAAAATGGTTGGTTGAGAGAGACTGGAAAAGGGAAGTGAATCGGTCAAGAGAGAAAACTGATCACAGAATCACAGAATATTAGGAGTTGGAAGGGACCTTGAAAAATCATACAGTCCAACGCCCCTGCCAGAGCAGGGTCACCTAAACTAGGTTGCAGAGGAACGTGTCCAGGCGGGTTTTGAATGTCGAATCTGAGGGGAGATGTATCAGAGCAGAGATGGAGCAACTTGCAAGATGCTTCTCTCTTGGCTTTCTATCCTCACAAGTGTTTTGTGTAATTATAAAGAGTTTTGTGTAATCAAAAATGCAAATGAGACTCAGATGCACATCACCCACTCATGTTCGTTTTCTGAAGATTTTGAAGTTACTGTGGTTTTAAGAGGGTCTCCCACCACCTTATAAGAAATAAAACCTATTAGTTCATCCAAAGCCTGCTGAAAGCAAGTCTCCCCCATTAATTTCAATGTGTCTTCTACTGAGCTTTAGTAAAATGTTAGTCTGCTGTGGCAAATTACTAAAATGAAGCTGTCAGTCAGTATTCATAGCATCAGACTGTATTTCATGAGCTGGGAGATACATCACCCAGAAAGTCTGAAAGCACAGCTGACTGAATCAGCTTCTACTACATAATTATGGTAAACCTGTCGATCAATATTGTGTGCATTTTTAATACCTTCATATTGAGGCTTCTGATCTCTCTGTATTAATGCTGATAATAGTTTTGCTTCTCTCTGCAATCAAATAGCTTAAGCCTGAGGTCTCTTCCTTTTTGCCTCTTGCTCCCACAGTTAATTACTTCTTCAGCTCTGGAGAGCAAATAGGAGGTCCTATTACTTTATTTTTTTTTACTTATTTTGAAAGTAAAGAAGGAAAACTTCAACATCAGGAAGTGTGCTGATGGAGTGCAGACCCATATAGACTCCAATAATGCAGTCCCTAATAATAAGCCTTCATAAATCCTTTTAAATATTGAAGTCTAATGAGCAGCATCTCACCAATAAGAGCTCATTATTCACCTGTGATGGAAATACATTTAGCAGTCTAATCCTCTGTGTTCAGCCTTCCCCAGAACTTGGCTTCAGCTCTCCGCTTTCCCCTTGCTTGCTTCCCCCCTACTTTGTGCTGTTACGTGTCAGTGGTTTCAACACAGTCACAGCTGGTGCAGCTCCAGCGCTGTGTCAGGATGCACAGCAGAGCCATTGCTGTGGAAGTGGCTCCAGTTTCCTTGAGGAGCTCCAAGTTTCCCTGCCTGCCATGCAACTCACACTGGGGCTGAGAGGATTTTCAATGCTATAAATCATCGTCATCAGAGCTTAATTTGAAGGCTGATGTATTTGAGTTCCTAAGACAATGTTGAATTCTGTGACGTTGTGTGCAAGTCAAGCTTAAAAGTCCCTACAGCAAAAGACTTTAGGGACTGTTTAAGTGGCTTCCATGGTCTATCTAAATATTAAGAAAATGAATAGATAAAGAGTAAGTCACTTCTCTTCTAGATTCTGATTTATTGAGTCCCTGAGTTATTTACCTGTAATAGACTGCAGATCTCCAGCTTACACCCTTGCCTGTCATTACTGCAGTGTAATCCATACATGTTATTATATTTTATATTTCTATATTTTAAGAAAATTTTAGTTACCACAGGGGCTAGTTTCTACAAAGTACATTGCAGGCAGCCTCCTGCATCAGTTAAAACCCACCAGTTTCCTGTGGTTACAGAGGCTCTGGGGAGGATCAAACCCATGCTTGCCATAAACTGCAAGCAGTGTCAAAGTGTGCAAAACCTACAGCTGTTAATCTGAAAAAATCAGGTGTCTCCATTTAAGGCTCAGGGAGCAGGATTTTCTCTCTATTGTCCCCTACCCTCCCAGGGAAGGATTAAAAAAAAGGGAACAGAGAAAATAGATGCTTCGCACAAGGCTGGAAGTTAAGACTGTAACAAGCTTAATGAAAAACAACAGGGGAAAGGAAAAAGGGAATTAATAAGGAACAAAGGATATTTAACTATATACAAAACCTGATCCCAGTAGTTCCGAGTGGAAGTGTCCAAACAGTGCCTCGTGACCACTGTGACTCATCACCAGGGACCACAGTGGTGCCGGGAAGCGGGTGGTGGTGGATGCTGCTGAGCACGTGGAGCTAGGCCCAGCCATCCCAAGATGCAACAGGAAGCAGCCCAGGAAGCCAGGAAAAGCCCACAAAACCTCGAGCCTTCTCGGTTTTTTTATAGACTGTGGCCAGAAA
>NW_010191465.1:0-66386 GCF_000695765.1 Mesitornis unicolor
TTAATATTTATTATTATTATTTCTATGTTGTGTAAAAGTATTTTAATATATAAGTGGTATCTATCTATATATATAATCTCTGTGTAGATTATATATGGTTTATATGTGAACTACCTATGTCATTTGTAAACTACCTATCTTTTTCTACATATCATATGTGTATACATAGATACATGCACTTATAGTATCTGGATATGGTCCTGGGCAACCTGCTTTAGGAGACTGCCTGAGCAGAGAGATAGGACCAGATGACCTCTACAGGTATCTTCTGATTTCATCCTGTGGTTTTGTGACTAAGGCAAACCTTTCTTTTTCACTCAGTAGTAGACCAATGCCATAAAGGAAGGAGGTGACTGTCAGCTAAAATGAAAAATCATAGTATTTTTGGATATGCTTTTTAGAAAGACGTAATTTTCTTCTTGCTTTGGCCCACTTTACTATTCACTTTTCCAGTTCTTGACATGCTATTTACCTCTGCCATGTGGCATACCTTTTCACATCAGCAATCCTCTTCTAACTTTTTAGATGTGGACTGAACAAGAGAAGCCGTAAACTGAACAATTTGCTTGTAGCATCAAGGTCAGTGGATCCCTTTTATCTCCACACAGCTTCATGTAGGCTTCACAAGAAGTGTTTCACTTAAGGGAACAGACAAGCTGCAGCTAAAGCATTGGTCAGTAGCAATTCAAGGAAAGTAGAACTGAGATGCATTTGCTTCATCATCTCCTCTCCTCATCTATCCCTGTTCCTCAGGAGCAATGAAGAATGGACATCCAACAGCTTATGCATTCTTCTGTATATTCGATGAAAACTGTTCCTCTGTACTCTCACTGCTTTAATACAAAAGGAAGCCCCTGTATTTTGCTACATTTCCTTCCTTTTAGAGTAGGCTAAACTGTTGTTGATCTAAGTGTAAACAGTGTCTGGCTTTTAAAATAAAAGATTGAATTTGAAAAGATCTAGCTCCGCTAGATGAGCTCACAAGAGTCTTGGGTTACAGACTAATGGAAATTACTCTCTAGGAAGGAAATAATAAACAAATGGAGTTGGAGTGTAACAGTACTGTTGTTAAGTATGTGTTTGTGGGTTCTTTAAAGTATTTCGTAGGGGAAATACTGGGATGCTGAACAAATGACTGAGCTAATGGGTGAATGTGTGGCCATGAAGCCATTATGAGCTCCAAAACTATACTAATAAGGCTTAGGTACATTTACTGCATTGTGGTAGAGGTGAAGTCAAAAAGGCATTCCTATAATTATGGCCCAGCCTAGAGGTGTGCTCCATAAACCTCTCGTTCTTTACCCTGATGTGTGTCTAATCAGTCATACTGATGAAAGAAATCTGTCCTTAGCCTCTCTGGCAAAAGAGGCAGGAACATCCTGTAGTGCAAATGCTAATATTTTATTCCAACGTGAACGTGTTTTAGCAAGAAATAGATAGGGCCCTCTGGGATGTTTTAGAGTATCAACATGTGTTCTGGTTTGTCAATTTAATTGTGTTTTCTCCATTATTTTTAATCTTCAACTTGAACTGAAATTCCAAGAGATGTTGACACAAGGGAGCAAATAGTGATAAGCAGTTAAGGATCATTAACATAGAGTGACTTTGTCTTTGCGATACCAGCTGTATCCTCAGAGTTGTTGCGAAAGTTCAGGAAAC
Source organism: Mesitornis unicolor (assembly GCF_000695765.1). Taxonomy (NCBI): domain Eukaryota; kingdom Metazoa; phylum Chordata; class Aves; order Mesitornithiformes; family Mesitornithidae; genus Mesitornis; species Mesitornis unicolor. Next base: position 1,660 of record NW_010191465.1, read on the forward strand.
ACTTTTGTTTTCCACCTTGGATTTCAGATAGGTGGCAAACTGATGAGTTTCCTTGGAAATTTTACTCTTGGGAACTTTTTTCAGAGAGTTGTGTGGGACATGGAAATTCAGAAAAGACAAGACATGCTCCAAGTCACTTGCTCTACAGCTGGAACAAGAAAGCAAGAATGAGGGAAACAATAAACATGCGGAAGGAAATGATGAGCAAGTGGGACCCCTGAGAGCACCAACATGCGCTATGCAGAAGGGAGGAAACGGCTCATCCACTGCATTTTGTGCTTTGACTTCCAAGTTATTTAGCTTTGGGACAAATTTAGGGGATGTTTCTTAAAAATTATATCAATAGTATTGTTTGTGTCCTGAGGCTGTGGATAGAGAACGTTCTACACAAAAGAGTTTAAAAACATATGGATCTGTTGTCCCAATACAGTTGTTTGTACAGTTCCCAAATGAAAGATCAGGGCCTATACCAGCACCAAATCACTGGCTGATTTTCATGTAGGAATCTCCTAAATGGCAGCAATTTACCATCAATGACAAGTAGGAACAAATTTGCAGATAATCTCCTGAAATAGGCTCTTGCAGATGACACAGTTTCATATATAAGAGCCATCGCAATTTGTAAGAACATCCTCAAAATGTTCTGTGAAGTACCTTTGAATATCAGCATACATTGTAAGGTCTATTGCAGTTTCACAATGCTTTTATAAAAGCATTTATCTACTCTAATCTTTTTACTCCCTTACACAAATGATTTTAACAGTTAGCAGATGAATACCTAGGGTTTTATTTCATTAGCTCTTATAGCCATCTTAAAAAAAAAACACAAAACCAACAAGAGCAAAAAACCCCGTACCTCTGATGTTGAACAGCCATAGCTATGTGCGATATGTTTGTGTTACATCAGCACTCCTAATTGTCAACCTGTATTTTCCAAAGATAAGTCCCTAAAAGAGTCCAGTGTGGGCTGATTCCACTACTCTTGTTATAGTGATAAAATTTAGATTCAGTTTTTTGTCAAATAACATGAGCATGGACTTATGTGAGAAAGAAAAACATGCTCTTTTTCCTCTCAGATATTCCACCAGGTGGATAACCATTTAGCCTTTTCAGTTCTTTTGTATTATTTTGATGTAGTGTATGTCAATATCCAGAGCTTTTCTGCTTTTTAGGGGAAAAAAAAAAGAAAAGAAAAAAAAAGAAACAAAAACCCCAAAACCAAAAACAAACCCTTTTTGTTTTCCAGCCAAATCTACTATCACATTTATGGAGGGAGAAGTAGAGTTCCTCCTTATGTTATAGAACAATAATTGGGAAACTGCTTGTTTTCTGGCTTACTTCAAACTCCTTGATGAGAAGAGGAAGCGTAGTCTTTTGGGCCAAGTTGCCTTACTGTTGATTCTGAAGAATCAGCTCCAGATGATTTAAATTGAACTTGCAAGGTAGAGAGCTGTGAATCCCTACAAGTCAGATGGTGGTTTGTAACTTCACTGCCATCAAGGGGAAAATGGTTTGCACTTTAGGGTTGTTTCAGGTTCTGCAGCTGTAAAGTTTAGCCAATACACACCCTCACAAAATACTGCTATGCTAAGCATACAGAGGATGCTTTGGTGGTACAGTGGTCAAGGGAATAAAGCATATCTGCATCAGTTAAAAAAGACACCTTGTTTTGTAGATTAGATAACTGGTAAATGGTTATAGATACAGTGAAAGAAAGACAACAAATGTTATATGAAAGAGACCACTATTGTATTTGGTTGTCTTATTTTCATCTAGAGTAACGCTAGAAACAAAATGGATTGAAATCAAAGGGCAAGGAATAAATAAGCACTGATTGAGCTGACAGTGAGTTCATTTTAAAATAGGAAGGGGAAACTTTAAATTGGTTAGAAGAGGGCTGAAAATAGTAAGTAGGATAAAATGTTTATGTTTCATTTGAGGTCCCATACCCTGCCAAATCACAGGAAGAATGAACCAGGAAGGAAGTTTAGGGCATGTTCCTTTAAAGCAAGAGTAGAAAAGTTTACTGATGGCAGAAATAGAAGCTGCAGCTGTGAATATATTCTAAAGAGTGTTAGATAAGCACTTGAGGGGAAAAACACTACAGGGTACAAATGCTAGACTTAATTGGCTACATGCCTGCCTTCCATCCTGAAATGTCAGTATGCAACCAATGTCAGGTTCTCCACTCATCTTCTCTCCAGGGAATAATAAACTCAGCTTTTGTACATGTCAAAATTGTGTTCTTTACCATTACTGTACAGAATAAATTTGCACATGCAGTTTAGTTTTTCTTTCTCTTTTTTTTTTAACCCTAATCCCCTGTGCAACCCTTCTGTTGCAGGAAAAAAAAAGTGCCTTAGTGCTAATGTTACTCTGCTGTAGTTATTTTTTAGACATATCGTATGTGTAAAATAAGGATGCGTTTTCAGATAATAGGAACATACTTCCTGAACTCTGTCACCTGTCTCCTCCTCCTCAAAAGCACAAGCTCAAGTACATGCAGTTATCTCAGGTCCACAGTAAATGCTTTATTTGCAGCATATCACTACCATAATGACAATCCTTGAGGTACCACAAGAGAACAAAACCAAAAATGAGTGTAACGTGACTTCTCAGCTCTGTGAGATGAAGCCATCAATGTATATGCAATCAATATTTTTATTTTTAGAAACATTATTGGTAGCCATAAAGTTTAATAATGTTAATGTTAAGTCCATGTCTTAATGTGCTTTATTCTGAGGCACTGGAAGTGAGATGCATGGGTATTTACTTTATGAATGATGGTAAATTAGAGCATTACTTTACAAGAAAGGACAAACTCACTCACATAATAACAAGTTTTCAGGGACAATCCTCTTAGGTATGTGTGAGAGCCCTTGAAGAGAAAGCTTATTCCCCAGAGTATGGGGGGGGGAACCGAAAAGAAGATATAACCACGAGTGCAGGTGAATCCTTAAAAAAGGTAATTATCTGCCAGTAAAAAAAGAAAGCAATAAACTTATCTGCTTCATAAGGAAAATAACTTAATCTCAGCCAAAGCTATAATGTCAATTTGTCTTCATTAAAGCTCAAACACTGCTTTTTCAAAAATCCAGCACTGGCTGAGTCATTAAAAGGGATTCTACAATTCAGTCCTAGTAAAACCAGGAAAAGCATCAAACTTTCATTGCCACAGAAATGTTGCCAGCAACACTTCTTAAGTATTTTAGCAGCTGGATTTCAGACCTCATCTTTAATCTGCGATTCCTGTGGTGGCAGCTCTAGACAGACTCTTTATTTTTCTTGCAGAAAGCCCAGAGTATTTGTGAAGGATCCTCTGTACCCAGGCCTTCTCAGATCCAGTTGTCAGACTGGGAATGTGGTGGATAACAGTTGTATCAGAGGTCATAACATCTTTACAAGATGCTACAAGCCAAACCACCCCTTCCCATCGCAGTTACAACAGCACAGCCTTTGCAGCCGCTGAACTCTTCAAGCACTGGGACTGCCCCTCCTGAGCCCCACAGGTCTCTCTCTCTCTCTGCCTTCCTGAAACCTGCTGTCATGAACCTTGTCATGGAAGTTAGGAGGGTACCTAAGCATCCCAGATGGAGTGGAGGAGGGACATAAACAAGAGATATCCCTTCACTGCCCCTCCCACAGGCCTATGCCTATGGCTTGCCATTAGCCTTTGGAGATCAAGGTAAAATTAAGTTTTCAGATCTAAGGATAATTGTTGCCTTACTCTTCCAGAATAAGAATTCTCCTTAAGGGTCTTGGAAACACTGGATAATTCAAATCAAACCAAGTACTTACCATATCATAATAATTCAAAGCTAGGTTAAGCGTGCATGGCTGTGATAGTCATAGTGGTATGATGCTGTAGTGATTGCTATGGCAATGACAAAATGAGAATTTGGCTTCAAGGTTGTATTTTTAATCCTCTTGGACCCTTGTCTACACAGCAGTTATTTAAACATAATTCTCATTACTTATTTGTGTCTTTAATCTATTATTACATTAATTATACAATTTTTATGGTTTATAAAATAAAATGTCCTTGATTAGGACATCTTAGTACATACTATTTCATTTACATGCATATTTCTGTATTCACAGCCGTCTGTGGCTCTAACTGATCAAAACCAATAAAATATTTATAAACTGAAAATACTCCCTTGGCCTTAACTTACTCTACTTTTAATTCAATTTTAATTATTAATATTATAGTTGCTCTTTTGATTTTTGCATTTTGAAGTGTGTGGAGGCCAGGCTCTTGGCCTTGGTTTTCTGTCTTAGATCTGAATGGTTAGCATTTTCAGCCACTCCTTTACCCTTATTTCACCCTTTTTCCTTATTCTTGACTAGGAAATATCTTGCTGGCATTTCTTACAGATGTTGCTGTGTTGTTACCATCTGTGATTAAGACATGGTGTCAAGAGCTTGAAAAATAGATTTCAAAAACGAGCCAGACAAAATCACGATGCCTGAGGGATGTATTTCCAGTTATAAATTATCAAGGTCCTCTCCTTATATTCAAGCTGCAATTCTATGGGGGGTGCAGGATGAAGATGAGCCAAAGTTTTGGATTTTATTTTATTTTATTTTTTTTAATCAGTCAGTCATTGCCTTAGCTATTGACTTATGCGCAGGGCATACCTTTTACGATGTGGTCATCATCTGTTGCACCTTACTGCTAAGTGGTCAAGAATCGCATACTAGTAATGCTTCTCTGAAGGCAGATGCCACCCAGTGAGTACTAAGAGGTTTTTTTCAGTGGCTCAGAAGTCTTTGGATTTTTATTTGACTCCCTGACATTCTGAAACAAGCAGCCTTGCATATAAAAGGAGGGGAAAAGAATATGAGGCAGAACAACAGATAACTGTGAGAGATACTGTAGACAGATTTGTGTTTTCTGTAGTAGCACAGTTTTACTTTTAACTCTACCATCCCCATATTCGTTGTTTATCCAAAAGATACTGAGTTTCATCCAATGCTTGTTTTTGTCAGAATGGTTGATATATCCCCTTAGTACATCCCTTCTTCTGGCCCTGGTTGAGAGAGAGATGTAGATACACACACATATGTACACACTGTGCATTTGCAGAGCTTCTAGTCATTTTGTTTATTACTATTTTGTTGTATTTGGGATAAATGTAGCAAGTTGCCTGAGGGAGAGAAACAGAATAAAAAGGAGGGAACATAGAAAGGTACAAAAATTAATATATTTTTTTAAGCCTTAAAATTGTCACTAAATCACTTCATTTAAACTTCCAAGTGCAGACCAAAGAATTGTGTTCAGTTTATTTTGTACTGGGGCCAAATGCTTGAGTGACATGAGTATGAACCAGAAAGGCTGGCCCTCATGCATCTCACTGATTTTTCTGTCTCTTTCCTGGGGAAAATGGGGTAAGAGCACTTCCTTAAGGGTCTTTCCCTGGAGTACTAAGTGTTCTCCAGATAGCTTGGATCTGTGTAAGTAGATCCCATTAAACCTAATGACATTTTCTACCTTTCTGTCTAGTAATTTTTCTGTGTGGAAAATGTCTTCTTTCATTGATTAGAAGCTAGTTAATACAAAAGTAATTATAAAAATTGATATTTTCCTAAAAACATTTGAGGGAAAAGATCTAATTAATCTGACTTTCCTTCTTGATCTCTGTTTGTAGTTATACTTCTCATGAAATGCAGTATCCTACAGCAAATATTCTGACAGCAGCTGAGTTTTACTCTTCCCCTTTGGCAAGACAGAGGAATTTTATCTTGATGTGTCTCTTTAAAAGTATGCAATAAGCTCACACACACACAAATACAGAGAAGAAAGAATGCAGTAAAAAGTACTAATGTACCATGAATGAGGAAAAATAATTACTATTAGACACTCTACATTTGTTTTCTACAGTACCTTCTTGCTGAAATTTCTTGCATCAAGGATTTTCCTTGGGAGCTCAATCATCTGGGCAATATCTAGCCTTTGAAATTCTTCACTGCTTGTGTATTATAACCCAAGTTTTCCCTTGGGAAGGAGAGACAATGGTGCAGTGAAACTCATCTTCTAGATAATTTTAAATGGCATCCTGTGTTAGTTTTAAGAACTGCAAATAATAGCAGTAATAAACACAATATAAATACGCAATGATGGTTTTTGGTCCTCTAATCTCTCCTTGTTTACTTATGGGCACCAGAGTGAGTCCAGAGAAGGATGAGATACAAAATACTCAGATATTATTTTTTCTTTTTTTTTTTTTTTTCTCTGTGCTAGATTCTATTCATATTAATAGTTAATGCCTATTTGGGTTACTGTTTAACTAGGGAAAACAGAGGAAACAGAAGAATCACCCTCCATCTACTATACATGAAAGTTCTTTTTTGCGATGTCCTACAAAAACCTGAAACATCACTAGTATTCTAAAAAATTCATTTGCTTTTTGCCATTAGTAACCATGATCATGGATAATGCTGTAATGAAGCTGTATTTTGCAATTTTACTGCTTTCTTCTGCTGTATTATTTCTACAACAACCAATGCCTGTTCTCTATGTAGAGAAAAAAAATCCTGTCTGATCACTGCCCATCACCTTCTCTTTAAAGGCATTAGGATACTCTGCTGAGCCCTCTTGGGGTTTTGTACTTTTCCGAGGACATCGATTACATGAAATAGGAATTTTTCTAAAGTAAAAGTGATAGAAAAAATATCTGGGTTTCTTTTTTTTTTGGTGGGTTTTTTTTTGGTGGTTTTGTGTCTGTGTTTTGTTTGTTTGTTTTCCCAAAATGGCAAATTATTTAATGAAAGAAAATATAACTTTCTAGTTTTTATACCAGCTACTCTTTTCTCCCTGGTCTGGAAAAGAGACTTTCTGTTGATTTCGGGTGGTTTGGATGTGAGCTCATGGCTCCAGGCCCTTGAGGATTCACTGGGACCATCTCTGACATCAGCACTACCAATGGCAATGTGTTGCAATGTCCTCATTTGTGCTTAAATTTTCAGCTCATTTTATTAACAGTGTGACAGATGTTGATTTTTTATATGTGGTAAATGGTGTAATATGCAGTTAGTAGCTTGACCAACTGATTGTTAAGAAGTTCACAGACTTATGATGGAGACATAACTGCAGTTTAAAAAAAAAGAGAGGGAGAGAGAGAAGAATAAAAGCTTTCTGCAATGTCAACAGCCACTAAAGCTATTTTATATATCACAGCTATCTTGCCTAAGGCACAGCAGGAGGCATTGACCCATTACCAATAAGATCATGTGTACAGCATTCAAGCATTCATGATGGGTAATGTCTTTTCTTCCCTCATCCTGCATTATTTCTTACTTTCTCCTTAGAAGTGACACAAAACTAAAAAAAAACAAAACCTGCTTGATTTTATAGCTTTTCTTTTTGTTCATTTTTATTTGTGACTCAGTCCTCTATGGGTAGTGGCTCATTTTATTTACTACCAGCCCTTTATGTTAATCCAGGGCTCAGCAGTGCATGTATCTCAAAGGGTGAGTGAGTTGTAACTGCTCTTCTGAGGGCAGATCAGGAGAGGCTTCTTGCAGGAGGCAAAGCATCACCTGGAGGTTACAGGCACAGTTTGTTTCCCTCCTGCAAGCCAGGCTGCGCTGGTGGCTGCTACTCAGCGATAAGCCCAACTCCTCCCAGCCTTGTTCAGCATTATGTGTAGTGCCAGGGCAATTAGCATTTAGCTAATAAAAGTATTCTTAATTCTCTGCTCTATGGCTTGGTCGTGCTGTCATTAAAATGTTAACTGAGGACAGGATTGGATGCCAGCTCTTGATTCTGCAAAGTGTTGAGCGTCCTTTTTTATTTAATTGTAACTCAGCTCCTCTCAGAGCAGACCTCAGAAAAGAAGTCTATTGGAGAGTGTTCACAGCTTTGAAAGAGTTATTTGATCTTTCTTTTTACTAGGCCACAAACCTTAAAATTATATAGCCTCTGCCCATTTGGGCAGAAAATGAAATTAGGCAGTGGGAGTCTAAGGTGGGAATGGCACTATATTCACATTGAAGATTCTTACAGTAATTTGAACCCCAAATCCTTTTAAGAATTGCATCTTCTCTGTGTCCTTTCTTTCTGTCAGCTTCAGACTTTCAAAGGCTGTGAATCCACATGGAAAAATGAGATGAAAAAACACCACACCAAAACTTGCTTTTCTGTAATATATTTGAAGTGATAATCTAATTTATATCCAGTTGTTGCATATGAACCTTGAAGAAAATGTAGCAATTAAGAATCAGAGTTTCACTGTGTGCTCCCAAACACTGTAGTATTTGGCCTTTCGTTTAGACGATGAGAAGTTCAAAATAGCTGTTTGTAGCAGTTAATTTCTTTCTAAACTACTCCATCCTTATTCATACTCTTCATAAAGTCTTACTCTTTGAACAACAGCCTTACTTCATTTGAATTGGACAGTTCATCAAATAAAGTGCAAGGTGCTGAGCAAAAGGGGATCAGAGAGTGGCTGTGTAGGTAATGTCTATCAGTATCTGGCCTTGATTTTCTATCAGCCAAATCATTAAATAGTTAAAATGTTTGCCCTGAAAAAAACCAGACGTGTATATGTACAGTGTAATCCAGGATGTTTTACCCACTACTCAGACACCGAGTACAGAAGTGTCTGAACAAGGTTGGTTCCAGCCCAGACACCCCTGCAGCTCACCTGAGCATGGGCTGCCACTGATTGCAGTTTCTGTCCAAAGTGCTGGGCTGTAACCACTGGCTGCTGCTTGGGAATGGAGATAGACCCTTCCCAGCACTCTGCTTGTTTCCATTCTGCACAGGTCTCCACACCACTGGATTTGAGTTTTGGTTTCAGATCCATTCAATAAAGCAATGTTTTCCCTTGAGAAGGATGTATCTGCTAATAATCTGAAAAATCCAATCGAAATCAGAAGCAGCCTGCAAAGGGATATAAGTAAATCCCCCAAACACCACAAATTGGCCAGCCTTTACTGGAACTACTTCTAGTTGGTTTTATAAGAACCTCTTGAAAATTCAGTCTTATTCATTTTTTGGTTATATGAGAACTTTTTGTATATAAAATTGGATGTGCCTTTGGAATTCTGGGGTATACATTTTTAATTTTCCAATTGATTTGGACTTGAATTTTTTTTAAATAAAATTCTTACCATCAGTGTTTTGTGTGATCACATTAGCAATGCTGGCTGCATGCACTGACAGTTTTACAAAATGCTTACTGCTTGTGCAGTTAAAATAGAAACCAGCCTGTGAGTGTTTTGAGCACTGCAGTGTGTTCAGTGGCACTTGAAAAGCTGGTTGTATTTCTGATTCATCTATGAGACACCCAAAGCGCTTCTTCATCAGTGCGGAGTCAGGAACACTTGGACAATGGCACGTCCACCACCCTCTAGCCACTGATAGCCCATGAAGGTAGCACTGCTGCTCCGTCATTCCGCATGCAGCAGATTTCACTCTCTGTCTCTTGAGCTGGTTGCTTTGCTGGCACTGACAGAGCAGCACTCCTGAGATACTGTCTAACTGCAAGCACCTGATGAGTCTGAATCATAGCATGAGCGTGCAGTTTTTTGCTGGTGCTTGGGTCTGAGCAGTGGGATGGTTCATATGTTCCTTGGCCTGACTGATGGTGTCTGCAGCACATCTCCTCCTCCTCGTATCTGCAACCTGCCACATGGGCTGGGAGGTGGGACTGCCAGGGTTTGCTTCATGGTGCTGACTGAGACATAAAACAGATTGCGCTGTAGGAAAAAAAGAAATAGGCCTAATGAAATGAATTGAAGTTTCACCAGAGCACTCATTAAGTGGGTCATGAATCAAACACAACAGGAGCTCCTGGCCATCCTTTTGCTGTGGTTAAAGGCTGGCTTTTAATTCCTCAGGTAAACTGCATATCAGAGTCTGAACAGGTTGGGAGGATGACAGGACAGAATTGACCTTATCTGAATTCTGTATTTAACATTTGAAGCTTGAAATCTCACTTATCAAAGAGAGCTGGCTGTAGCAAGATCTTTGTTAGAGGCTGCATCATAGCAAACAAGTGCTCAAAGCCATACACATTGAGAAAAATCTTCATTTCAGAGTGGACTAGACTGAAAATAAAGCAACCAAGCAGAGCTTTGGAACTACTTGTTGTTGCAGGAATAAAAATGGTCACTGGCAACGCAGTGTTGGAGCCTCTGGAGAAAAGACCTCTCACTGCTAGTCTGTTATCCATTTGGTTAGCACTTTTGTTACAGGTCTAACTTTATGCCTCCAGTAGGCAAGCCAAAACATTTAGCAACTTGAGACCAGAATGGAGACCTGTGATGAGCTTAAATATATGATAAAAAATGTAGAGAATTGATGTGGTTTTATTTTTTTTTGTTAATGACTCAAAGCAAAGTGTTTCTGGTCTGTTTCCTCCAACCTCCTGGTTTACACTCAGAAAACAGTCAAAGGTTGTTGAAGGGGTACAGGTATGCTAAGCACATAACCAGCTTGTGGCAATATAAACCCTGTTCTTTTTATTTTGCTTCAAGAGTTTTGGTCTGCATAAATAAACCCCAAAGGGAAGCTACAAGTGCTCTCAAAACAGCTATAATCAGCCCTGCAATCGTCTGATCCCTAGTTAAGCATGTTACCCATCAGGCTATTGACGTCCTGCAGAGCCACAGAAGACCACCATAGTTTAAGGCTGAAAGATGAAGTAGAGCTTTATTTCCAGCTTGCTTTCCTCTTTCTCAGAAAGCATTCTTTTATGCAAGGAGTTTCTCAATCTCTCTGTTTAAACCCACAAAATATGTTAATTTTTTGAGAATGCATGTGCTTCACCAAAGAAGAGTGTTCGGAATTATGTTTGGGGGAAGAAGTATTAAATGCTTAATTTGATAATATAATAGTGAGTTCAGCCTTTCTTACAAAAAGCTGTGTTTGAAGTATGTGTGGGTTTAAAGCAAAAGAAAAGTTCATTCTTCTATTTTTCTCTTTCCTTGAATTTAGGGAAAAAAGTCAGCCCCTAAAATTTCATCACATAATAACCAGCAAGAAGGATTTCTTAGATGAAACTAAATATATAAATTAAGCTTGTGTCTTGGGTTGTTTTCTGTATTATCTGATACTAAATAACTTTTTCTCTGAATCAGTTTAGAAAGGGATTCTGAATTGCTGAGTTTATTTATCTCACTTGTCTTCTTTCACTCTGCATGAAGATAAGAGTTTAAAAACCCCTGGCCAAATAGTTAATACTTTCAAGGACCTTTCACAAGTCAGACAAATGTAATAATTGCTCTGCTACAGAATACAATGGATGCAAGATTCAGAAGACAGCGTCTAATATGGTAACAGAAAAATGAGAGAGAAAAGCCAGTGTCACTGAATGGATATTTTGCATTTCTGTGGCTAGGAATATGGGTTGGCTATTTAAAATTAATTCTTTAGTGTTGCTTACAGATGAAGTAAATGTGACAATGTTCCTATCGTATTTTAAACCTAAGACTCTGTGCTGTATGTGTTAGACATTGTACCAGGGACGAACATTTGACTATTAGTGAGCTGCCATGTCTGATTTCTTGCTTGGTTGGATTCGATCTTTCTCATCTGTCCTTTCATCTCTGTAAGAAACAATTGATGTCTTTTTCTCAAGCCCTACCTCTCTAAATCTTTGGTTTTTCTTCTATGTTCCCACAGTTACAAATATTAAATGAGAAATGATGAGAAGAAAACAGCTGTAAAAATGTGTCTGATATGCCTTTTTCCAATGTAGTGCAGGTATCTGATGCCTCTTCCTAACCCAGGCAGCACTGCGGTAGGACTCATTATTTATTTTTAATTTTGACTTTTTTCATTCCTAGATAGGAACTGACTGTAGTTCATTACATGCAGTTTCTGGAGTTGGGAAGTAGAGTCACCTACTGATCTTTGCATTATCCTTTGTTTTTCTCATTTGCAAGTTGTTGTTTCCATGATGTGTCTTCACTTTTCCCTGAATAAGGCTGGAGGAGTAAAAAAGAAAATACTTTTCTGACTCATCTGGGCTATTTCTGGCTTCTATTTTTAACAGCTTTCTAGAGCTGATTTTCAGGAGGAGGTTGACATTACCGGCAACTACCGACCTGTCAGCCTCACCTCTGTGACTGGGAAGATCATAGAACACATCCTCCTACAAGCTATGCTGATGCACATGGAGGACAGGGAGGTGATTTGAGACAGTCAGCCTGGCTTTACTAGGGGCAAGTCCTGCCTGACCAACCTAGTGGCTTTCTACAGTAGGGTACCTGCATCAGTAGACAAGGGAAGAGCTATGGATGTCATCTGTCTGGATTTCTGCAAGGCCTTTGACACGGTCTCCCACAACAACCTTTCCTCTAGGTTGGAGAGGTATGGATTTGATGGGTGGACTGTTCAGTGGATAAGGAACTGGCTGGATGGTTGCATCCAGAGAGTAGTGGTCAATGGCTCGATGTCCAGATGGAAGACAGTGACAAGTGGTGTCCCTCAAGGGTCTGTACTGGGGCCAGTGCTGTTTAATGTCTTCATTAATGATATTGACAGTGAGATTGAGTGCAACCTCAGCAAGTCCACTGATGATACCAAGCTGGGTGGTAAGGTTAATGTGCCAGAGGGAAGGGATGCCATCCAGAGGGACCTGGACAAGTGGGCCCAGGTGAACCTCACAAGGTTCAACAAGGCCAAGTGCAGGGTCCTGCAACTGGGTTGGAACAATCCCCATTACCAATACAAGCTAGGAGATGATGTGCTGGAAAGCAGCCCTGAGGAAAAGGACTTGGGGGTACTGGTGGAAGAGAAGCTGGACATGAGCTACCAAGTGCATCTGCAGCCCAGAAGGCCAACCGCATCCTGGGCTGCATCAAAAGAAGTGTGGCAGGCAGATTGAGGAAGATGATTCTGCCCCTCTACTCTGCTCTGGTGAGACCTCACCTGGAGTACTGCATCCAGCTTTGGAGTCCCCAACACAAAAAGGACATTGAAGTGCTGGAGAGTGTGCAGAGGAGGGACACAAAGTTGATCAAAGGGCTGGAGCACCTCTCCTATGAAGACAGGCTGAGAGAGTTGGGGTTGTTCAGCCTGGAGAAGAGAAGGCTCTGGGGGAACCTTATTTCAGTACCTGAAAGATGCCTATAAGAACTCTGGGGAAGAGCTGCTCACAAGGGCATGCAGTAATAGGACAAGGGGTAATGGTTTTAAACTAGAAAAGGGTAGATTTAAGCTGGATATTAGGAAAAGGTTCTTCAATATGAGGGTGGTAGATCACTGGAACAGGTTGCCCAGAGAGGTAGTGGAGGCCCCATCCCTGGAGATATTCAAGGTCAGACTTGATGGGGCTCTGAGTAACCTGATCTAGTAACATTGTCCCTGCTAACTGCAGGGGGGTTGGACTAGATGGTCTTTAAAGGTCCCTTCCAATGAAATACATTTTATGATTCTATGATTACTGCTTTGATGTGTACCACTTGGCTTTCCTTTTTTTTTTTCATCAGAGAGAAACAGTTGTATTTTCTTGAATTTCTTTTCAATTATTTATTATATCTCTCCCTTACAGTCAACTATATATGATCAAATTTAAAAAAAAAAGTCAATGATGAAAGTGTTGGAATTGTTGCCATATAATGATAACTCTTACTGGAATCAAAAACAAGATCTGGAAGATTCTTTTCTTTCCTACTATTGCTAAATCCATGTAGCTTTGAAGATGCTAGTAGTGAAGACACTATACTATTTAGACTTAAAGAGAGAGTGAAGACTTCCTCTCCATCCGTTAAGGAGTAATTCAATTGCAGAATATGGGACAATAAGTAAAAGCAGCGAGAGAAGAATTTGGCCTGCTATAAAGCACGGAGATGGATTGTCCAGTGATCTATGCAGTGTTCCTTGGAAAGCATTTAACACATAGTATAATCTTGTTATAGGTTAGTTTACATGTATCTTTATGTGCAAATATTGAAAAAAAAATCATTAGTAGATCTCACAAAATGGGGAGATTTGACTGCAACAATAAAATACTAGAATAATGTGTTTTCTGATTTTGTTGTGTAATCTGGTGTATTACAGCTACAGTTGACTTAAATCAATGTAACTCATCAAAGTCATTAGGTCTACATGGGTTTGCTTGGTGAGATTCATTGACAACTACCTGCCGCTCAACAGCTCCAGCACCATTATTCCAGCGCAGGTGGTGCTGTGTGTGACTGGAGGAGAAATTGCTTATCCTTTTCTAATCCCTGTATCAGTACACAAATTTATCTGAGAGGTAGAAGAGGGAACAGCCATCTTAAAGTCTTGTTCTAGGGAAAGCACCTGTAGTCCTAAAACCTCTGTAATCCAGCAGCAATCATGTGGTTCCCATCAGAAGCTCCAAGTCTCCATAAGTTTGCCAGTTTGGCATGGCTGTCCTCATCTGATGAGCTGGCTGCTCATTTCATCCAGTTTTCAGAAAGGAAACAGAACTTGAAACTGCTGGCTTGTAATGATTTAGTGTGGACTGGATTACTGTCACTGTTGTGGGTTAGGATTTCCCGGGATGATGACAGCTAGATGCTAGTGCTTTTCTCACTTCCTCTTCCAGTGCTGGTATAAACAGTACAATGGAGAAAAAAACCCCCAAAATTATTGGCTCCTTCCACACCTATGCTCCCTGCAGCATTACAGGACAGACAAAGGATGCCCTGGGCTATTCCAGCGGAAAGTAAGCGAGCTCCTTACAGAAATTATTTTGAGTTGTTATGAAAACCTATTGTGTCCTTTAAGAAGCACAGTAAATATTTTATAAAGTATAGTCTAGCAGTTGTTTTGGTGGCCAGCTGGTGGGTTGGAAGATGCTTGCTGGTATTCACTGAAATGGCAGCTAGGAAAAGAAGCTTTGTTCAGAGGTTTCAGACACAGAGCATCCTCTGACTCTGCCTTGGAACATATCCAGCCTGAGATTCAGTAACTAAGATAGAAAAGACTATTAAAATAACCAGAAAGCACCTCTGAGCTATTAATACAACATCATAAATCAGTAAATAGGCTGAGTTTTCATCCTTAGCGTCTGATTCATTCAGTACACAACTTTTACTGCATACATAGGAAAAATGCATATGCTTCGTCAAGGTCCTGTGTTAGAAGGCCAAACCAAAAATTTATATGTAGCATGGTCCTAGCAGCTGAAAGGCACATTTTTGTGCTGAAAAACTGTATTTCCAGCATGCAAGATGAAGGATAACTGGATGTTGACAAGTGGCTATGTTCTACGGTTGCATGAAGGCATAAGGCAGGGAAGTGAACCTGAAATTACCTTGCAGTTCTGTGAAAAGAATGTGTTTTTGATTAGACATCCCTTTAGAGCCATGAACTTATATCTGTCAACCTTTTCCTTAACGTGCCTCTGAAATAGAACTTATTTACGTTCTTTTACCATTAACTTGTGAACAGTATAATTATGTATTTATATATGTCCAAGCCTTTAGGTTCGTTAGAATAATGCCTTGTTTTAAAAGCATAAAGAATCTCCATTGTACAGTTACTAATGGAAAGTCAAAACGATGATAAGCCTGCTGAAGAAGTGTACTCTAGCTTAAGGAACAAAAATGATGTGCAAGTTTAAAACAGGCATTTTTCTCCTAAAGTTCTAATCTCCTAGATAAATTCAAAGTGTCAATCTAATCTAGAGAGATGTATCATGTTATTTATATCCTTTTGATAAACCACCAAAATAACCTTTGAAAATCAGATGGCTTGTGCCTTTAACAGCCTTCTGAGACTTTTCCTAAAAATAGTTTACAAAGCAACAGAGTCAAATTGTTGGGGAATTGCACTCAAATGCATTAGAGAGTCTATTCCTGTGGCACTTAAGCCAGTCAAAGTAATAAATATAAAATGGTAATTTTTCTCTATGAGCTGTACTTGCTGCTCCCACATGATTTCATTCCCACTCTGAAGTAATATAACACTGCCTGGTCAAACAATCTCCTGGATTCATGGAATAAGGCAGCATGTGGCTGCTACTGTTAAGTGTGCTCAGAAAAGTCAACAATTACAATTAATCCTCTTTTGCCTGAGAGCATCTCATCATGATTTCCATACCACAAATGTCACTGGATTTTTTTGTATTGTAAAGAAGTTTAGACCGAACAGTGGATTAGAAGAATATATTGGTATTAAACAGGAAGTGAAGAACTGGCAAAATAGGATATAGTTAGTTTAGTTCATTTATTAGTGTTTTAGTTTGTTTCACTTCTTTTTTTGTCTGATGAATTAATCAACCACTTCTTCCCAATAACTGTCAACCATGAGAATTTCTGTTAATTTTGGGATCTGTTCTGTACTATCCAAATTCTGTGGGCTTCACTCTACTTGCAAGGTTAGTCTGCCCCACTCAGGTTTTCATTGCCCAAGGAGATTTTGGCTTTGACCTGAATGTGGCCACAGGCACACTGGAGCCACAGTTCTCCTGTGGTGACCTGATCTTCTATGCAGGCAGTTGGTCCATTGTCAGAGCTGGTATTTTGTTTTGAGTGGTGGCTTTTAAGACATAATTCCCAAACTCTTGAGAACTGCTTGCAGCAATAATGTCACTGGTTAATTATCAGTCTATTTCAGGGTATCTGGTAATGTCTGTAGGTATATATAAAGTGTCTACATTAGCAGGCTAATTTTTCTTCCGAGGGTAATCAGCACCTAATCCTTTGAAGTCAAAGGGGCCTGCAAGTGATTATCATCTGTTTGTTGAGGTGCTTAAAAGAGATCTTGGCACCACAGCCATCATGAAATACCCTTTTTTGTTCTTTTTTCCTCACTAAGCTGGACTGCGTATTTTCTGAAGCTCCTTTCTCTGAAATACATAATTGGACCCCCATAGCCAGCACCTTGTGGGAAATGCAATGCAGCTTGGAAGACAGTATAAGGATACAAAGTAGAGTACATATATCATTCCATAGGAATATTTTAAGCATATATAGTGCAGAGTTGAAAATGAAACATTTTGACCCCAGACGAAAACAAAGAGGAAATAGAGGAAAGTACTTGAGGACAGTAACTCTGGGTTTTGGTCACCCATAGTGTTGAATTGAATAACTTAGACTGATGTCTTTTCAATAAGTGGATTTTCTTTGTTTGTTTCCA
Organism: Mesitornis unicolor; assembly: GCF_000695765.1. NCBI lineage: Eukaryota > Metazoa > Chordata > Aves > Mesitornithiformes > Mesitornithidae > Mesitornis > Mesitornis unicolor. Next base: position 18,725 of record NW_010191465.1, read on the forward strand.
TGCTCTGAGCATGCTTTTAAAATTTACCTTGCAGTGATTCTGGCTTTTTTTCTACTTCTCAAATCTAGTAAGAAATCCAAAACACTCTGAAGCTGTCAAGTGTAACCAGGTATTCTTCTAACTCTTCTAATTGTCTCTATTGTGATTAGGGGCATGTCTGCCTTTCACAACAGAGCGTCCTCCAAAAACCTGTCAATCAGCTAGCTGAACCCATGAAGAATATATGAAGTATACTTTTTTTTAGATTGTGCTGTGGAATAATGAATTGAATAGCTGAAGAGTAAGATATCTCATCTATTGCTTCTCCCTAGGGACATCTATTCCCTGTCTCCTTCCTTGAAACAGAGCATATTTTCAAGATTCACATAGCTGTGTTTAATTTCATCACCCAAATTAGAGTTCTGGTTCATGTTTGCTTGTTGATTTAACCATAACTCATAGTGCAATTACTGTCAACGGCTGTCTACACCATGTCTTCAAGAAGGTATCAGGAGCAGAAAAGTCTTAACAGTGGGCCTGTTAGCTCATAGGCCATTCCATTTCTCAGCTTGGCACATTAGCACAGGTTGTGGTTGATGATGGTTCATATTATTTCAACAGGCTGAAAATACCAGAAGGGCGTGAGATGGATATGTGTCCTATTTGGCCATCTCTGTTCAAGGATGTTAACCTAGGTTTTTCAGTAGGCAAAGACTTACAGACTATAAGTAATTCTTTCAACCCATCTATTGAATATTAGTCATCACCCTTTTTTTTTGCTACCTGAGCTAAAGACATGTCACCTCCTTCCAAAGACAGCTGAGATGATTAGATAAATTCACATGTTGAGTAGCATGGCCGGGTTTGGTTGGGTTTTTTTCTTTGGTCTGCCTGTTTTATCAGCCACTTTGATTCTGTTGCAGATTACAAGGACTGAATCTTGTCAATCTCATTACCTCATTAGTGAATCAGCAGGATAAGCTAGCATGCTGCTGAGGGTAAACCACTTCTGGTTCCTAAACTAAACTAGCACATTTTACAGTGGCTCAGCTGTCTCTGCATCCTGCAATGTACTTCTGTACTCAGTCCATAGGCAGTGAATGGGTTATTTCAGCTAGAGTAGCTGGAAGACATGAATTTAAAAAGTAACCCATAGCATTGTAATTCTTCATGGAACGTCTCATAACTGATCCACTTGTTAGTGTCTGTGCTGCTTTCTGGAAAGAAGAGTTTACAAAGTGCTTGTAGAGGAAGCAGCAAATTGATGCTTTGTCACTGGAGACTTGGCATGCCTTGGGGAGTTTCTGTCAAGTCCTCAGGCATCACCTCCATTGCTAAAATATATTTGCTTCTTCACTCTGCAGAAAACTTCCTCTTAGCTTGCCAAGAGCAGGGGCTGCACCAAGCAGCTGCAGGGTTATTTTCTTGTTTTCACAAAGATGTAATCTCAAATGGTCTCTGTATCACCTCGAGGGAACACCTTGAGCCACCTAGCTTACAGGACATTGGTTAAAGACCTTTTCTTCTTCCTTAGGATGGTGTTCCAGATTGTTTTCTGTTTCTGTCACGTCTTATTTTCCTACCCTAAACAATACAGTCAAAGTGCCTGCAGATTTTACGTGGCACAACTTGTTTATTTTTTTTCAATTTATTTTTTTTCCAAAACATGTTTTTACCCTGGGCATCAAGAGCTGTTTTTTCCCTTTTGCTTATCAGATATGTGTGCCTGAGGGTTGCTGAGGTCATAACAGGCCATTCTGAGGAGTTCTGCAAGCTTTTCACCTGCCTTGTCACTTGGAGATGCTGTTTTTCTTTTCTGGGTGGACAAATCGAGAATAGCCTAAAAAGATTGTCTTCAATTTGTTGTGGTTGTAAGTTTCCATGGTGCTCTAACTAGTATGTTGTCCATTTCTACATCTGCATGATGTTGGTGAATGCTGCATGGCTAGCAATAACCCATTTATTGCATTTTTTAAATGTATATGGAAAAACAAGCTACATATTTGCAAGTTTCATTATGGTTTTTCTTCATGAAACCACAGGAAAGTTGATTAGAAATGAGAAACAAATGCCTGTGGAACCCTAAAGCATCATTGTCATCCAAGAACTGTAGTGGCCTTAATTCACTGATGGTTAATTTTTAATTGTGTGTGTTGACCTCAGACTTCTGTGGAATTTGCCTTAAGTGACTAAGCTGTTTGCATGGCATGCGATTTGCTGACTTTCTCAGTTTTCTGCAGTTGTCTACTGGCAAAGCTATGCCCCAAGGTACTCCCTGGAAAAAAGGTTAAACTATAATACAATGTCTCCCAAGTAAGGAGGCGTCTGTGATTGGGCTGTTCAAAAAGCAGATGTGGGTTTGTTTTCATCAGTTCGCAGACATGAAAGAAATCATGTCTCTGGTCATTCCCCAGGTGCCTGCTTGTATATTTTGGAGAACAGCAGCATTGACAGGACTGCCTCCATGCCACTTGCTACACTCCAGGGAGAGTCTGTGCAGCCTTCCTACAAGGGAGATGAGAACTTTGCATTTGCATGATCATCTGTGCACACAATGAGCATAAGGGCATGTGCCAGTCCAGTTGTGTATTAACATAGACAACTCATTTGTCTCGTGTTACAAAACTGATTTACCTTCACAGGGTGCTTAGAAATCCTCTAGGCAACTTTTCAGAAATGAAAAGGGACATCAAAGAAAGGCTTTCAAGGGTATGTGTACTTGGGACCCATAAGGTCCTTCATTTTCAAGAAGTCAAACTGGAAATTACTTTGTGTCTTCTGAAGAATTTTGGAAAGTTGAATGGAAAACTTCCCAATTTTTTTTTCAGTTCAGAGCAGAAATTCAAATTATTTGGTTTGGGGACATATGTAGTTCTAAGTGATCCTTTCTAAAGCTGACACAATTGACCTGATGCTTGTAGCTTGATTCACTGACTTTTTAAGAGGCTTGGAAGGTCAAGTAATCAAGAGCAAAACCTTGGTAATATCAAGTAGTTAAAAAACAAAGAAAGAAACAAAAATGCCCAAATCTCTCTATGCATCAACATTTTTATTGGCCTGCTTTACTATCTTTGATTTTAAATTTTGCTGTTTACTCCCAGAGACAGCTGATACCATCTGTAGTGATGGAAGAGATGTCAGCAATCTTGTCCTCAGGGTGCCCTCTATGCATTCTATCAAGTCCATAAAGAGTGTAATAAATACTTCAAAGTATTCACTGAGTTTTACCTGATGAGAAGTTAAAAAGAAAGGACTCTTGTAAATGCTTGTCTTCACCATTGTCACGACATCTTTAATCAAATAACTGATTTACAGTGGTACTATAAGCATTGTGCATTCCAGGTGAAAAGTATGTTGCTCGTGCACAATACACAGTTTTCAAATATTACTAAACTCATTAATATCAATATCACATTGCGATACTTAGGGCAAAGTCAAAGTGAACTTACTGTACCATTCTGTGGCTGTGTTTTCCAGCTCAGCTAGATATGAGCTTGGTGCCAAGTCCTCTCTCCAGTTAATGTAATTGGTTTGCTTCACAGTAATTCCCTGTGATTGCTTTACTTCATTATAATCTTTGCGCTCTGCAAATAGTCAGTGTCCGTAAGGTAACAAAGCCAGAGGAACACCTGCAAACCTACTCTTTACTTTCTTTTATTTTCTTTTTCTTTCTACTCTTTTTCTTGTATCTGGTGTTTAACTTCAACCTTGGTGTTAAGGCTTACAGGTTTTGTCTTGGACCCCTGCACCTGAATGTAAATGGATTGTGGATCTGCCTGGCTGGCAATATGCAACATGCCAGGTGGCACTTCAGACTAGACTTAGAAAGATGTGTGAAGGAGCAACTTAATAAAGCCATTTCCTTGGTAATGTGTTTGTACATAGCACCTGTCAATATACTTCTAGAAAGTTTTTACTATTAAGAAAAACTTGGTCTTGTAAATTCAGCTTAAAACCTCAATTATTATTCCTTAACCACTCCAACCTGTGCCCTCTGACCTTATTTTTCATCACAATTATTTGTACTGTTTGTGGTCAAATAAGAAAAACACTGCAGAAACTAGTTCCTCGTGATCACCTTTGGTCAGACACTCTCCCTTGTCCCTTAGTTTTATTATATGGTCCCTGGGTTTCTGTGTGTGCTGTGAAAATACTACTACAAATATCAATACCTGGGAGAATGTAAATAGAAATGTAAATTAATTCCATAGACACAAAACCTCCCTGCTCAAAAATGGGAGAGTTTGAATAGGCACATTCTTCCTTCCTCCTCTCATTATAAAGCTTTCTGTCATAATACTCTCTCCAGGAAAGGTGACTATGCATAGGCTCTCATCAGCATTATACCATGGGAAAAATGCATTTAACAGCAAGCACTAAAATAAGCAGTGTTTGAGTGAAGAACTGTGGCTCTACATAGTTATTACACTGTCTCAATCACCTTTACCTGTTGAAAATACCATTTGTTAGTAGCTTATATGTTTTATTTTTAACAGGACTGTCACAATCATAATGAAAGGAAAAATTTCAGAGAAGCATGCAAATACTAAGATTACTTTTTCTATATTGTTTACAACTGCACTCTTGATCTGCTGTTATACAGTATGAAAGAAGAAGCCTCTTTGTACAGGTTATTGCAAGGCTGTCATTTCCTAATTGGTATTTGCTTTGTTTTGTTTTGTTTTTTTCTTCTTTGGAGGCTCTGAGATTTGTCTCAGAGTGAATTGTCAGCTGAGTAATTCTCAGCTATGAACAGAGGCACAGCTCTGTAAAACCTCTGTGAAGAAGCTCATACCATTCACACTGTTCTAAGTACAGACTGCTTTTTTTTTTACAGTGGGCAACTATTTAAGGTGGGCCATAAAATTGCCATGAGTAATGAATCTCTGCAATTAGTACTGCAGAATGTTTAATCTTCACAAAGCCAGCAATATCTGTAATGGGCCTAGTGATATTCTACAAGCAACTGCATATAAATTTATTTGTGGGAGAAGCAGGAACTTATAGCATGGTTCAGCTAACAATTTATACTTTGTAAAGACCACCCAATTTCACCTGAGTTCTTATACAAACAGAATCAACAACCTCATTGGAATTTAGATTAGGATGTAACCAGATGTGGGCCTTGCAGGTACCTAAATTAAACAACTCCAGCCCAGTCAGATACACCTAGACTGCATCTTTTAGTATCAAGTATGATTGTCTCAGTCTCTGTCAATTCCAATAATGTTTTAGTGACTCAGTTGTCGTTTCTGCTGTCATCATGCTGTATGGTATGAGCAGCCAGAGGGAGAAAAAAATAGCTGCATTTTATTGAAGCTTACTGTTCATCACTTCTTTAGTCTAGACCAGGTATTTTACACTGCAAAAAACATGATGCCTCACTCATAGTACTTTGCAGCACCATTTTATTCTGCCTGACTTGTGGCACAGCTGTAATGATGAGTGGGCTTTAACCATGGACCCACAAAACTCCTGGGCAAATAAACTGACAGCAATGATTGTGTACAAACATGTAATATAGATTATGAAATGGCTCAGTTTTAGAAAAGTTCTTTCGGTCACATTACTGCTGCATCCATAGTTTTCAATGGTTTTTCCCCCCACTTCCAGCCCTGTTATCAATATGCCTAAAATCAAGCACCCGTATCTTGGTGGGATTATGTCTTTTCTCTGGATTGTTTCCATGTTTCTCTTTAAATATACTATCATTACACTGTGAATGAGCTGACATCATAAAACAACCCTAATATTTCTTTTGTGATAACCCTGGTAGAAAGGCTGGCAGTTTGATGTGCCCTGGTACTTGAGGAAACAGATGGTTTTTTTAAAAAATAAGCCCATTTTTTCCCTGAGACAACACTATTATGGACCAACCCCTAATGTTTAACAGGGCACAAATCCAGAAGAAAACAAGACAAAAAATGCACCACAGAGGCAGTGACGGTATTTAGTGAATTCTTCAAAAAGCCAAGGAGGAAGCAGCGGTGGAGGGGAAGGCGGCTGGGTGATGGCTTCACAAACCATCCCGTGTCCCTGGGTATTTGTGCTGCATACCTCTGTCCTGATGCACCACGTGCCAGCTGCTGCCAGAGGCTGGGGCTTGACGGACTGGTGGCTTGATCTAGTGTGGCAAATTCTGTGCCACAGTGCTGTAGCTGACATGAAAGTACAGAACAACTCTGCCAAGGACTGGTTTCCATTGGGCTGAGTACCAGCTTCCTGATGTGTACCTACCATCTGCAAAGTGCCACAAGATGCCATTTTCAGACAATGTCTTCTCTGCCTCTCATTGTAAACAACTGAAAAAGAAAGGAAAAATACTATTCAGGCAAGATTTTGAGATGGGAAGAGATTGTTTTTGTATTTCAGAAAGATTTGTTAAAGAAAAATCCTTCTGAAAATGCCTCAAAGTCAGAGTATTCTTGCCAACAGGGAAGGAATTAATTCCCTGAACACCATAATGTGAAAATATGAGTATAATGTTGTGATATGGAAAGCTTTATTTTAATTTTCCTTCTAACAGGTCTAACTTGAGCCAGAATGGGGTGAACAGCACTAGGCAACTTCAGCTTTCTGTCATTAATGTCTTTTGAAATAAGTATCTATGTGTTTTAACAAAGTTTCCTCCTTTACAAAGGGAAAACCAAGTTGAACTTCACTTTTGTTCCATATTGTGTTGCTCTGTTCTTTTGCTAAATGGAATGTCTCTCTCTTTATGTTCTTTTGTCGTCACAGTTGCAGGTTTAAATAGCAGAGTTTGTTGTAATTACAAGAAGTTCCATTAGAATGATTATTTCTTTTAAGTAGGTTGCAATTCATGTCTGATTTGCCCCAGCAACATAACCAATACAAGGCAATAATCACACTTGTCAGCCTGTGTAGTAAACTGATATGAAAAAGCTCCCTTACATTTACTGTACCATCACATGCAACTGAACTCTGATCAGTTTTCTGTGCTTATATAAAGAGTGCTATTGACTTCAGTTGTATGTCAGATAATATGCCTCTGCCTGACTCACCTTATTGCCTTCAGAGTGACTACACAGGTGTAAAACTGGAAGAGAATTTAGTATGTGTTTTTAGAAAGTGTCAAAGATCAAGAGAAGTTAGAATGAGGATTTCTAACAACATCATTTACTGCATCATTTTTGTATATGAGGTTTGTTCTTAGCCTTGATATTCTGTACCTTTATATTCTTGTTTGTGCTGGTATTTAAACCAAAGGCAGTTGTATATCTTGTTTAAGAACTAGTCTCTCAAGGACAGGATACAGGAAAAGGATAATAGATTATTTTTTCTACTAGGATAATGAAAAAGGATGGGTTGTTCTTTTTTTGGTTTGTTTGTGTGTGTGTGGGGTGGTGTGTTTCTTTTTGGTTTTCCTAAGGCAACATATCCCAATTTGATTTGCAATATTCCCTATGTTTATATTGGCACTAAAGCTGACAACTGAGAAAAGAATATTTAAAACATTATTTTTTAAAATCTGTGGCTAGGAAGGAACAAATGAAAAATAATTCATCATACTTTTCACACAAATAAGGTCCTCTTTACCCTCCTATTTGGTTTTCTTCTTCTCTGCTGCCTGGTTGTTTTCTCCTTCTATTCAACTTTACTCTTTTATACATTACTATTTCTAGTTCAAAACCATTTCTTTAAAATATAAACTTAATATCAGTAAGGATGAAAAGTCTGATATAATAACTCTGTTTGTCCTGGAGGTGATTACAGCCAGCAACAAGAAAAGAAAAGTGAAAGGAGATGAAAAAGTATACAGTTTCTTGCCACAGTGTAAAGAATGGTTGTGAAAGAGACTTAAATTAAAATGTTCCTCTAAATAAGATTCTGCATTAACATGATTCCTGCACTCCCCATAACATTATATCTCTTTTTCTCATCCTCTTGGTGAACATTTGAAACAATGCTAAACTCACTTTGGCAGAAAATAAGAGTTTCAGGTACACTTTTTACTCAGAGATCAATAATCTGCATGAATCACATCTAGAGAGTGAGATTTAAGCTTCCTACAGAATTACAGAAGGGTCCTATGACCTTTTTCCTTGAATTTCTTTTTAATTTTTCCCTTAATACTCAGACTCTTAATATTCTCTTTTTGCAAGAGTCTTCTTTCTGTTTCCTGATCATTCTAGTCTCTTTTTGCACAAATCTGGTAGTATTTCACACTTCTAGAACTGGCTTCCAAAACCCCTTCTAAAGCTTACAAATCTTTGCATTTTTACTTTGTTGTACTTTGTATGAGCCAAAATCAAGAATCCCATTTAGCTTTTCTGCCTCTTCATTGCTGCTTTGCCCTATCCAGTGCCCTATTGCACTATATAGTGAATTGATTGGTGTCCTGTGGTCCCACCAGACAGGGGAATGGTAGCACTTCTCTTCAAAAATAGCTGCCTTCCTAGAGTACTGCATGTGCATCTTCTCAGACACTGGATGAAGAAGCTCTAGATAGTGGTGTTGCATGTGTACTGTATATCATGTGTATGTGTGTATTCAGAAAAGGTAACTTTTTAAATTCCCTTCTGAAATATTCTTGGCTTGGCTTTTAATTAGCACCTGAAATGCAAATACTGAAATAATAAATCTCAAAGTATATTTAGTTTTCCAGTCAGCAGCATTCACCTCTATTAAGACATATGAAAGAAATAACCTTGAAAGCTGCTGCTTCCTACAGACAAATGTATCACAGGGATTTTGCTTGCACTTCATATGGTATCTAAATTATTAACTTTCTTGATGAGGTTCACAGAAATTCTTTTAATAAGTTGCTATGATATTAACCTTTTGTGTAATATAAAAATTACATTTAATGGTATAATTATGTTTAAATGAAACTATTTTTAATTTCTTTGGCTCTAATTTGATGTTGCTATACTTCAGCTTTGGAATGTGGAAATGGTGAAATGTGTTTGTGACCACAGTCATGACTTTACAAACAAAACAGATGAACTCACATTTTAAGATCTGAACTTGTCTTCCACTTGTAGACCAGAGTTCCTTGCCCTTCTTTTCCTTTTACTTTGTCTTTCATAAGAATATATATAAATGCTTCCTTTCAGAAAACTGGATTTGTGCTCATAGGATAATTTATTTATATCTACATGAAAAAATTATAATTAGCACAGTGCTCTGCCCATCAAAATATCCTTGGGTTCTTGGCTTCATGCTAACTTGAGAAACAGCTGCACAAACTCCTGGGAGTAAAGGCTACGGAGGGCTCTGGAAGGCGAAAATGCCACACTGGCTTGAAAGTCCTGACCCCTAGATCAGTGATGGGTGAAAGTCTATTCTGCAGCTGAAATAGTTATATATCTGTGCTGTTTATATCTGGGCTTGTGCTGCTGGTCACTGGCGGAAAGAGGCTAGTGGCCTAAATGAACCCTCGATATGACCCAGTGTGCCCATTCTGTTTAATATAGCTTTTAGTACTCAAGCCAGCTCCTTCAAATACCAGCTTAGGTATCTCTGTGTGGCATTTCGCCAAGTAAATAGGCATTAAGTGAAGTGTTCAGCTTGCTGAATCAGGTCACAAGATGTCATGTCTTGAGAGATGTAATAATGAGATGAGACCTCTTGTTGCTTGTAGGTCCACCTTGTTCTTCACTGATATGCAAGCAAAAGGCAATCTTTTTATGAATCTTGATCTTAAAGAATTTGTGGTCTTTCATGTTGCTTGGCATCTTACACAATTCTGCTTGAGGCACAGGTTTAGAAAGTAAAACAAATATTTGAGGTTTTCTATCATGATTTTTTATGACTTTGGGTGTATTTTTGTTTCCTTTGTTTCTTAGATTATTGCCAATTATGTCCATATTCTTTAGAGATGTGTGTGAACCAGCATATTAAAAGCTGTGTAGTGTTTAGTGTCTCTGCTGTGTGAGAGACTGAAAACAAGGAAGGATGGATGACTTCCAGGTTGCCTGGGGCATCCAAAATCCTTAGAGGCCAGTATGTTGTCCTAGTTCTTCATGTGCAATTTCTATTGACTTCTGTCTTAGAAGCTAAGGGAATATATAGCCCAGGAACTGAAACAGGAGGGACAGAAGGACTTTTTAGTAAAATATTATAATTTCAAGTATACCGTTTTGTACTGAAATGGTTTGATTGCAATTGCTAATATTAAATAGATTACTGCTTCTTAGTACAAGTTATTAAGACCTATTAAGAGACCTATTATTCCTAGGTCTCTCAACCACACAATTGATTTAAGATAATTTTTTCAGACAAAAGTGTTACATAGATGTTGAAGTATATGTTCTCATTGTTTGTGAAAATTGCAGTAGGGATTTTTATTCTGAAATCCTTTTGTCTTTTGTTCACAGTTTTGCCAAGAATTTAGTAGTGGGCCTGGAATTTTCCTGGCTAATTCTTCCACCAATTTTTTTAGAAATCGTAAAAAAAAAAAAAAGACAAGAAAAAAAAATGAAGGGAAGTTTCAATACGCAAAAATGAACTTTCTTTAGTTTTAGAATGTGAACTTTAATAAAAATGTAGTGTTCTATTATGGTATGATGGCAAACAATCTTGAAATCATTTGAGAAACTGAACTACATCTCCACTTAATGTCAGAAGTATTGTCTTGCTTCAGACTAGGATGTTGTTCTTATAAAAATCTATCCACATCTGACAGTCCAAAAGAGAGGAGAATTCCTTGTGTTTGAGGGAAGACTCTGAAAGGCAGGCAGCAAAAGCTACAGACACACTGGACTTCCACCTTGACCATGGTTTTTTCCATGCATTCTCTCCTTCTGCCTGACAGAAGGATATAAAACCCTGGAAATGGGTCTAAGGAGACTGGTTCTCCGGTGATCTTTGAGTGCCCAGACATCCAGTAAGCAAGCAAGCTGTTTCTGATAAGTAGAGAGGAAATGCAGGGTTTCTTTGACCAGATATATTCTGTCCAAGGCAGAGCAAAGTCAGACACACAGTGAGATCAACATTCCTGAGACCAGCAGCAGAGGGTGGTAGTCCAGAAAAGACCTCAAGCTTAAGACCATAACTTTTAATTTAAAATAGAAATGTGCTGAAGTTCTTTAAGTATTAATACAGAAAAAAAAAATTTAACTTACTTACATCTAAGCACAGGATGTCAAGTTATATTCAAGGTGAATGAAAAGAAGAATAATTTTTGAAGTTGAAGTTTTGTTTGGTTCCCAGTCTCTGTGGCAGGATAAGAAACATATTGTTTGGAAACCAATCACATCACAGGCCATGATACAGTTTGTGGTTGCAATATATTGGGAAGAAATGATAGAGGGACGAAGAATTCACAGTGTGTAACTCAGTATTGATTCCTCACTGTTTTCCCCAAGATACGTGTTCTGAGTGGGTGCTACGTTACAGACTATTCTCAAAGTGAACTACAGGTTAGGAACATCTTCAGTGAATGATTACTTCTCCCAAATTTGCCTTTGTTTTGATGCTTCTCCCCCTTCTTTGAAAACATGTAAAAAGAATAAAAAAATAGCTGTCTGCCTCCTAAGAAACTGGTAACACAAATGCAGAATTAGAATGCTGCAGGTACAACCATCAATAGTGTATGCAGCTGTTTATGCATACTTGGGAAAAAAATGAGCCTGGAAGGTAAGTAAAAATTGCTTATGGAATAAACATCAAATCATTTGCACTGAAGTCTATCAGTGTTAAGTATACATAATGTTAAGTACCAGAATAAGAGGCTGATTACTCTCCACAGGTAGAGATAATAGTGTAAGACACAGGAGTTAATAAATGTAAAAGGAAAATTCAAAGGACTGCTCTGCACTGAAGAAGTCAATGCACTGCTTATTGTCCTAGTTTAGCTATTAACACCTTTGTGAGAATAAACTCAAAACAATTGCAAGAATGTTTCTACATGTCTCTTAGTTGGAAATTAGTCAGAAAAGTAGGTACCTTCTGAGGACCAACGAGTTAAGATACTGTCGTGGTTTAAGCCCAATGCATAACTGAGCACCATGATGCCCCAAAAAAGGGCTAATCAAAATAAGGGCTGAGAGCGCTTCTCACCACTTAAACAGGTCACAGGCAAAAGACAGACTCATCATAAGGAATAAAAAACAAAACAATTTTAATTTGTTACCAACATCAGAGTAGAACAATGGGTGATACATCCAGATGTTAAAGTCAAACACCTTCCCCCCACCCCTCCCTTCTTCCCGGGCTCAGATTTTGTTCCTCGTTCCTTCACCTTCCCCCTCCCCCTTTGCCTTGAGGCGCAGGGGGATGGGAGTGGGAGTTTGCGGTCTGTTTTCCCTCCATGCCATGTGCTTTTCTCAGGAGTAGGGAAAAAACAAACCTCAGCCCAATGTCTCTCTCTGCTTCCATGTGGCCCCCTTTCCATAGGGGAGAAAAGTCCTCAAAAGTCCAATATGGGTCTGCCCAGAGCTGCAGTTTCCCTCACACACAAAACTGCTTCAGCCAAAGTCCACAAAACTCCAATTTGGGTCTGCCCATGGTCACAGTTCCCTCACACACGACCAGTCGACCCGACTCTCACCACGGGTTGCAAAGGGGAAACCTGGGTTCTGCGTCCTCCTCCTCCTCCCTCTCTTTTCTTTCCTTCAGACCGACCTTGGGCCCCACTCCTTTCTCTGCTGCAGGTCTCTTCTGATGGTTATGGAGATCCTGGCTTTCTCTCTCTTTTCTTTTCAGGATGGAGCTGCAGCAGGGCTTAAGCTTAAGATGCGGTTGGGGCCGGCCAAGCCCAGCTGGGCAAGGCCGGGGCCACGCCACTCACACCTGGGGCCGCGCTGGTCAGGACCGGTGCCAGAGAGAGAGCGAGGCATGCCCTGCACCACCCTTAAATACATGAATTTGCAAGGGCACTGATTGGCTTGGCCCTGGTCAGAGGTGGGTCTGACAAAGGAAAAGGGGGAACTTTTCAGGTAGCTTCTTAAAGGGCCGTCTCCATAGTTCTTCCCCCATTACCCATTACCCCCATTACACAACCAAAATCCCCTCACAGAAAACTCAATACAGATATGAAAGTCTGAACAAAAAACAGAGAAGTTAAATAGAAGAGAAATTGTCTGGAGTAATTTGTCCATTCATCTATGGCTATCATGAGAACCCGGATGATAATGTGTTTAGTTTTAGCCATTTCCTTGGATTTGTTCTCATCCTTGTTTTAGGGCGTGTGGTAAAATGTCATGTAGGTCATGGAATCCATGATTATGTGCAATGAAGTGGAAAACCAGAGGTCTTTTTCGGACCTTTCACATGTTCCTGATTGTTGGCTAGACACCTGCCAATTTTGCTTGAGATGTGACAAATTATAGAGAAGAAACCAGTAGAACTGTCATAGGGAACTGAAGATGCTGCAACAAGTTCTTCAACTCAGAAGACATGAAGTGAAAAATATTATTACACCTTGTATTAAGCTATTGTTAATATAAGATGTACAGAAATGAACTGGTACTATTTTAAAAAGATTAAATTACTTCATGCATAAAAGAAGATTAAACAGCTTTATAAGGTTTTATGATACAAAATTATTGCAATCATCTGATTTGGGAAAGGGATGCTCTTGATACAATATATAATTTTGCAGAGTTGCCAGCATGATGGTAGGTTAATTCATTGTTCCAGTAACATAAAACAGCTGACAGCAGTCAGATGTATAATTCCATGCCTAGTAATGGAAAATTAATATCTTCACTGCACAATTGTTGATAACAGAAATCTTGATTTGTCTGCTTAGGAAAGAACAATAGGGATTCTGTCATTTGAAACTTGGAGTTGATTACACACTGTGATTTCCAATACAATTGTTCAGTGCTGCTATTGATTGCAAAATGGAGGTTATTTTGTGTAGGAGTAAATCTCTTTGACTGAGAAGAAAAAAAACTGTGTTGCCTGTGACTGCTATTGCCTACTAGCTTGAAGAAGAAATCATCACTATGCACACAATGTAACCAATCAAAAATCCATATTAATGCATTATTGAAATGTTAAAAAATTGTCAAGTTTTCAGACTTGGTGATGACTCTGATTAGCTGGATTTTCTGCTTTAGGAACATAGCAGTCCACCAGAAGTTGAATTCCTGGAGATATGTTAAGGTTGGTGGCTCAAGTACTGAGATATCCAAAGGGCTATTTTATAAAATGGTTTCATTATGTCACTTAAAGCAACACAATTAATGGAGGTATCACCCTTTACAGCATGAAGAAAGATCCATCATGTTCCTCCTCACAAAGTGAGGAGGGGTCTAGTCTACCTTCTCCTGGTGAATTGTTGTCCAGGCTATTTTTAAATACACCCAAATGAAGGAAATTCTTCAACATCCCCAGAGAAGTTGCTGCTGTGTATGTCGGTATCCAGTCCAAATTTCCCTGGCTGTACAATAACATAGACATGTCCTCTCCAGTCTTTATTAAATGTGGAGATCTGCTTCTTAATGAAGATCTCTTTCTAACACAGATGCCCCCTTTTTTCACAACTTTTTAGTTCTTTGAAGATCATTATTTATTTCTTTGTGCTCTCTCTTAAAGAATGTAAGCCAAATTATTTTACTTTTCTGGGTGCATTTTTCAAATCTCTTGTTGCTCTTCCTTAGGCTCAATGTTTGGAAACTGTATTTCCCAGGTTGGATATGTTAAACTCAGCTGAACCTAGCAAGCGTTGAGAAGAGTTGAAAAAAACCAGTATATTTCTTGGGTCATATGTATGACACCCTGGTTTTAAATGGATGTGCTTTATTTACAAGGCTGTATCACAGTGCTGATTGATGCACATTTTATAGTGTTCCCAAGCCTTCCAGCTTTCTGCTCTCCTATTGCCTGGTCAGTTGATACATATTTTGATGTGTGCCTTGCTTTTTCCTTTCTGAGTGTAGTACTCTGTGCTCATATTGATTTGAATTTCATCTTGTAGGTTCCACAGCTTTTCCCTAATGTGTCAAAATCATTCTGAATTCTACTTCTACCCTGCAAGTACTTCAGAGTACTTGTACCCCCTCTAAGCTGCTGACATTTGTGAATTTTACAGCTGTATTATCTATTTTATCATCACTCAGAGAAGCATATTTTTAATGTGCATGGATTCACTATAGTTAGACCTCAATTGTAACAGACAGGAGAGGGAGAAGAAGAAAAATGGTAGCACCTGGGAATGCTTTCCAAAGTCAGCATCAGACACAGTGTAAGTACACAAGTTCACAGATTGGTTAGAGCTCAGCAGAACTTTCTGATCTATGTGGCTCAATAGAATTGGTCTGAAAAGCATCTGGAAAAGGCTCAGTCTTCTGAAGTGTTTTCTTTTTCTTTCTAAGGTATTTTTTTTTTAATAACTCTCTGCACAAATCAGAATGAGGGAGAAAAAAAAATTGTGTAAATTAAGATGTCTGAACTTTTACTCCAAACTAGAACTTAAAAAAAAAAGCAAGCATAATTAAGCTTTCTGCAAATCACATAAACAAATACTATGCTTAAACAATTAAAAAGATTTTCACTAAATTGCCATTCTCATCTAAAGACGTCACCTCAGAAATTGAGATTATAGCAGTGAACACCAACTTCATGGATGAAGAAATCAAGAAAAAAGTAAACAGGTACTATGCACAATGTATTATCATGTAGAACTACCTAAACTATGTCTGCAGTTTTCAGAAGCATTAATTACCCCAAACAAAGCATGACAGTAAAATAGCTTGTACTGCTTTGGGTATCTGAAGCTACTTCAGTTTAGCATTAACCTCGTTATCTTTAGCCAAAGCTGCCTTGTGTTGTTTTAATGTACCTAAATGAAGAAGGGCAAAAGCTTTTCAAAAACTTCCTTATTTGAAGTTATTTCACAGAGATGCCTTAAATTCATGAGCTGAAAATGCTGAGTACCTTAGTACAAAGTCCACTGTCTGCTGTAGTCACTGTAAGATTCCAAAACTTTACAAAAGATGACTGAAGCTGTGGAAAATTGCTGATGGATGTGGAAGTAGAGTTGCTCCATAAAAATGGAGCCTAAGATAGTCATCTATGGTCTCAGAACAGGCAAGTTTCAGGAAGACACATGGTTGTCTCATGCATAATCACTGAGCCCTGAAGTACCATGGGGCTTGTATCTTCTAAATTATTGTCTTGCACTCCAGGGGAGACTCCAAATTCTAGGCAACGTTTGCTTGAGCACATTAAGATGATTACTAGAGAGTACCATCTGAAAATCTACCTGTGCCTTGACAAAATGGAAGTATCACTTCTGAAATGGTGTTGTTATAAATATCTGGCAGAAATACAAGAATTCTATAGTGCTATTAAGTTCCATATCCATAATTTATTATTCTTGAAGAATTTACAGCCAATTATTTTTCGCTATTGTTTTAATTTGAGAAATAGTTCAAAACTGTTTAAACAAAGTTTGTATATATTCCCCCAGATTGCATACAGCAAGTACTACTGGGTTTTCAAAATGCTAGCTGATGAGGATCAAGATTGATGTGTTATTATGGTCTAATTAGGGCAAAAGACAAGCATAGACCTCATTTTAGAAGCTGTACAATGTCATCAATTCTTTCTTAGAAACTTCAGAATAAAAGAGAAGTCTTTATGGATAATGACATATAAACTGTTGGGATTTCCATCTGATTTGATGTCCAGTTTAAAATTTCCTCATCCCTTTAAGTGCGATGATAATTTAGAAACCAGTTATTTTGAAGACAGATAATTTTGTTTTAACTTTGGGTGGTGTGGAGTCACAAAGAGCCCTTAACGTCTATTGTTCCAGCCTTGCTGTATTAGGTTTGTGGCACTGAGTGGAAAATATGCAGGCTTATTTCAGGAGAGGTTGTATTGATTTTATTCGGAGCCCCCAGAAAGGAACAAGGCAGTGGTCTCTCATAAGAAAGTGGGTCATGCAAGGAGGAGTATCTGACTGTTTGAATTGTTGCAAATGGCTTTTCAGTGCGTGAAGGGCCAGAAACATTCCAGTTCCAAAAAAAGCAAGGATATGTGGCATGCAGGTAAGGCATTGGGTTTGTCTGCCTGCCTTGTAAGTTGACAACGTGTCTCTACCACTGATCTAATAATGTGCTGCCCATGAGGTACAAGCTAAGGGATATATAATTCGACCTTGTCTAAGAGCCTGTTATATAGCTTCTGGAATTCTATTTAAATCTGAATTACAGAGTTTTGCATCGCATTAGAATTTTTAATCTGGAAGATTTTTTTTCATACCCCAGTGTATTCACAATCTTTAATCTCCCAGCCTTGGCTAATGCTATTTCAATGGTAATCATTATCTGTGGCAGTATTTATCTTCTTTCTGTATTCTAATCCCTTCATGCTTTATTTTCCCTTTCTTTCTGTGACCTTTTTTCTTTGCTGAAATTACTGCATGCTTTTCCCTGGCAGTCTCTGTAAATATGTGCATTAGTATTAGTTTCATCTCAATGTGTATGGGATTTATGCCTATATGGCTTGCCCTCCACTTAATTTAATTACAGGTTAATTAGATCCTCCACTTAATTTGATCAAAATGTTTCTCGAGCCAAATCACTTACATTAAGAGGACTAGTGGTACTTTCTACCCTTTAGTTTGATCTGTATTGATCATTTTAAGCAGGTACTTTGGGGTAATTCAATCACTGGCTATGGATATTTTCCATTTAATTAATAATATAGGACAACATCCCTAATGAGAGGAGAAAATAAACATAGGAAATACCCACAGACATGTAAAAGCAACTAAGTAAATTTTAGGGATTTTTGGGGAACAGTTTTACTTCTATTTTCACTTCTATGCTGAAGCAGGTTTATTTTTTGTGGCAGTATGACCAATTCTGTGTACATTGTGATGGACAGGTTTGCACTGGTGGCAATGTTCATGAATATTCACATAAACAAGAGTAAGGAATTTCAGTATGTTATCGCTACGTCTGAAAGCTGGATTGATTACACATCAATTTTGCCTTAATTTTGGCTAGCAGAGGAGAGGCTCTGTAAAAGTGAAGTTTTGTACTTCAATATCCCAATTTCAAGATATGGCATCGTCACTTCCTTAGTTTTACAATATTTTTTTATATTTACTGCTTCAAGTACAGCAGAGTTCCATGGGGAGTACTGATATATTGTATTTGGGTGATGACTAATAAAACATTAATTCTAAATGTCAGGGAACAAGGTGTATGATAATTTATAAACCTGGTATGTGTGTATGGGTATAGGAAAATCAGTGTTGTATGAAGTTACAGATAGCACATTTCTTTCCCAAAGCATGGTGCTTACTGTGTTTAAAAGAAAACTCCATGTTTAATTTAATTTTTCTACAGTCGTCATTTAAAAACCTTAAGATAACCATGGAAACTGAAGAAAGACTAAACGCTCAACCTTGTCTTTTTTCAAGAGCTCCAATTGAGAAGTGGCAACCTTCATGTGTCACATTGTAGATGATTTACTTATTTTAGCAAGTATTTGTTCACATTACTACTGCCACTGTTTTCAGGAAGAGTATTTGCATTAATTCAGAGGAGTTAATGCTGCCTATTGTTTCAGAAAAATATGTTCTAATATTCAATAAGTATTGCCAGAGAGTTTTGAAATACCTCTAGTTGAGGTGTACATTCAATCACTGAAGTGCAAATTCTAGTTCTCCAGAAGAACAGCACATTGTTCACTTCAGTGTCTAGTGTCAGCCACTAGACCCCTAATCCCTGGGTTTACTCCGGCAGTTCCACAAAGATTATAATTCCTAAACCAACACTGCTACCTACTATGCCAGTGAATGCAACACAGGATTTGCAGAAATTGCATATGTAATTATCTTCATCCCCGTGTAAGACCAGCATTTGAAATCTGGTTGAGGCAGAAGGATGGAAAAGAATTTATTTCACCTAACTTTATCCACCTGGAAATTAGGTGTCTACTCTAGTTAGCTAGTCTCAGCTAAAGGATGTGTGCTCTTGAGTACACTTTGTTCTAATTTATTTATGTGAGATTCTTTCTGTTAGTGGTAAACGGAGCTTATCTTTCTAGCTTTAACAAGCCTTTAAACTACTGTGAGATATCTGAAGTTGGGTGAGGGGAATTCTATCATTCATATCAGCCCTTAATATCCAGAACCATTATAGCCTGTATTTTTTTATTTGTTAAAGGTAATTTTAAACTTACAGATGTGACAGTTTGGAGGGAACTGTGGTAAGAAAAGGTGTTTCTGGTAACACTCTGTGAGATGATAAAATATACAAGTGACTTAGTTTATCGTATCACCCAGATTTTGCTCTCTTTTTCATGATACTTTTCACAGGCTGAAGACCTTTTTTTTTCTTCCAAAGAAGCATACAAATACTTATGGCATGGTTTCGTGTGGATGATTTTGTCTGAAACAATCTGAAGCATGGTTTCAGGTGATGTAACTTTAATGCTGATGTTACTGCTTATGGGTTACTCTTTCTTACATATATCTCAAAACATGTCTCATGAGTCTTATATTAGAGATCAGGAAATCAAGTCAAAGACAATTAAGAGAGTCTAATTCTTAAAGTCAAGTTTTTATGAATGGTTTTAGGTATTTAAGACTAAACTTTATTAAAATGAAATTCCCATCTATATTTACTTACCTAAATGTTTATAAACTCAGTCTTTAGGCTGCAAGGAATGTAGCTCACCTGCTGGGCTCATTTGGCACTCTGGTGAGTTCAGGCATTTCTAAATATGAGGTCCAAAATTCTATAAGTGAAAATAAAACTATTTACAAGTTCAGAAGCAGTGACAGTGCCTTAGAGTGACAATTACAGGTTCCTAAATCCTTTAATCTACTACATGCACTGGATATCTTTTTTCTTTTTGGGCTAACTTGTTCCAGGTCTGATGTTTCTTGCATAAAATTTTTGTTAGCACAAGTAGCAGTCTGCATGGAGGACTGTATCCATTTCTCTTGTTTTGAGGGAATCTCTGAATTAAGGTTGTGGCTTTTCCAAATTCCCTTTATAGTCAATCGAGATACATAATCATGACTAAAGGCTGATTCTTTCCATCTGAGTGGTAGAGACTCCCAGGTCTCTCTCTCTGGCTCTAGGGTATAATTATGTACCCAATGCAGAAGTCTCACAGAGAAACCCAGAATAACATGGAACTCAGAGTAGACTACAGTTGTATGTGTGCAATTTTATGTACACACTGGCTTCTCGATCATGATGGTAGATTTTTTTGTATATATAAACTTAATCTTGTTTTGCCACATCAAATGAACTAAATAGCTTCTTCATAAAGACAGTACTTTTTCTGAAGCAAGTGCCCCTCACTTTTGAATACCTGTTGTCCTCACATAAGAGAAGGGGAGAAATGCAGGAAAAAAAAATGTTTTGTGCTTTTGTTTGGGATGAAGGTGATGTAGTTTGTATTAAATACTTTTACGTGTTGAAGTGCCTTTGATATGATGGCTTGTTAGGTAGCAAATGTAAGAAATAGACCACTGAGAGAGAAACTAAAGATTCAGATTATGAGGGATTTTGGCAGTGTCCTATGGCAGCTGACTTTTTGTGTTGCTGTTGGTCCATGGCTAAGCAATGGTCCTGGATTTCAAAAGTTTTTGCCATCAGTTCCATTTTCTTTAAAGTGCAAACAGGCTCTTTCTGCTGGGAATATGTTTTTACATATATATGGAGAAAACATGTGCCATTCCTATGTTAACAGCTCTGACATAAGTGGTTTGTGTTTTTCTAGTTTCCATAGAAACATTAAAAACATTTGTAAATCTCTCATTTTTAGGTAAACATGTTCCATTTTATAACAAACCAGATGCTTAAACTGTTACCCCTTTTTTAACATTTTCAAAGATTATGAAAAATGGTGCTGGTAAACAATACTGAAACAAGAAGTAAATGATGATATTTCAGACAGCACATTTCAAAGAGTTTGTTTTGCATTTCTAATTATAAAGTTAACCTGCAAAAGCCTTATGCTATCAAAATTTCTATTAAATGCTGTGTGTAAGAAAACACTGTAGGAAGAAAGCATAAGGAACAGATTTGGTATTTGGGAGACCTGGTTTCCATCCCAGATTCTACTAGTATCCTTGTTTTGTCAGAGTGACTCTCTCTTCTTTTCGTGTGTCATCTGAAAGGGTGATCTAATGTGATGCTTACCATTTTACTGAAGTGGTTAGACATCTATTGATGAAAGTGCGATATGTAGCAGCTACGTATTTAGTCGTCATCATCATCATCATCATCATCTTGCTGCCTAAGTGACCTTGTGTTGTTTTAGCACATGAGATGCTCTCAGTAAGACTATGGTCCTCCACTCTAGTCAGTGAAAGATTGACTCACCAGAGGTAATGATTAGGCTGGTATGGGGTGCATGCTTTTATACTTGGCTTCTGGTAAGAATAGTATTTAAACCTTTGAAAAGGCAGGAGGGATGGATGGATGGAGCCATTAGCAGGGTTGCTGATGGGTTTCTCAGCAGTTGGTACCACAGAGGGCACAGACAATGAATGATAAAATGAAACTCAGTTTGCAAACCAGCTGAAATTAAAAAACAAAACAAACGTTTAATAGACTTTTCTTCTTACTGTTTTTTAACATGGCTGAGACATCTTTCCCCTCTCACCATAGCTTGGAGAGGGTAGCAGGAAGCTGATAATGCAATGGAGAAATGCCTTCAGTGGCTTATTGATGTGATAAGAATGGTCAGGTAGTGGCTTTTTAGCTGCAGTCAATTTCTGTAAGGTCTTGTGCCATATTTAGAAACAAGGCTGTGTCCAGGGCCCTGATGTAATTAATAGGCCCAACGACCCTGTGCAGCCTCACCTGGGTGCCCACCCACAGGCTCTGCCCATTTCGTCTCGGGCTATGGCCATCAGTCCTGCCTGAGCCATGCCGTAGCTATGACTGTGCCTAGTCCCGCCTCTAGCTCTGTGTCCTGGGTGGACCTCTTGGATCCATGATGTGATTTTGTCTCCTGCCCTGTCCTTGGACCTATTTTTTGCTGCTCCTAACTGGACTCCCTGGACCTAGTTTGTTCTCTTGCTGTGCCTGGTGCTGTTGATAAGACCCTGTTACCAGCCCTGGCTCTTCCCTGCCTGTGTTCAGCCCCTGAGAGATGGTGCTCATGGGTGCAGGCATTGTCTTTGTCTAGGACAATTCTGCTGCTGGCTTGTGTGCGCCTTGAGGCAGCCAACCCTCACTGCCTCCAACAAGATGGTCCTCATGGTGACCACTGTGTGGTCCAAAGCCTGCCTGTGTCAGTGTCAGGCTTGCACTGTGCTGATGCCATGGTTCATGATGCTGTGGTTCATGAAGGTCTTTGATTAATGGATTTAGAATCCTGCTTAATGAGTGTCTGCTGAAATATCTGGTCTCAGTGAGAGAAAGGCTGGTGCTTTTGCCTTGCTGTTAGTCTCCAGCACGGCAGTAGCAGTGCCAGACTATGATGGAGGCTTTGAGCAAAGGCTGGGAAATTTGGTGGAAATCCACCACACTTGTGAGACTAAGCCTGAGGAAAGATTGAAAATAAGTTGAAGAAATGCAAAAAAGGGAAAAGGAGGAGAATGAGAGCACTCTGGAAAAGGAAGTGGGGAAAGATGTTCTAGGACAATAGAAGAAAAGATGTTTTCTGTCTTCATTCCGCTTTCCTAATAGCAGACCAAATGATACTAGAAGATACTCTAGAGAAATCAGTATATGGGCTGTTCTGTGGTCCAAGGGGTCAGGGCTGGGGGGAAAGGGACCTAAAGTCAGAAACAGGAAAGTGCAACAAGGATACATGTCAGATGTAATATGTTACATTATAAAGAAAGTTGTTTCATGGCATTGTTTGACAACAAGTTACAGCTGAATCAAGTGTAAGCTAAACAAGCCATGGTAGTCTTCTTAAGCCATAGACAGTTTTTTTTTAGATTAATGTAGACAGGGGAAGTACCTGACAGGAAAGTACCTTCAGGAATCCCAACTATTGGGCTCCGGCTGATACTTATTTCTACAGTAGAGTCTGTGTAAGGCTAGCAAGTATTCTTGGTTCAGTAAGCCCTCCAATAAAACCATTTAAATCCGAATATGTTTACCTTGCTTTTGCCTTCATAGTTTTTCATGTCAATCACAGCTATTTGTTTTTAATGAGGACTGTCTTGCTCCCAGTTCATCTTCTCCAACTATTACCACACATCGTGCAGTGCGGATATGGTGACATAGCAATCTTTTTCATTGTGCAAACTGTTAAGGGTGCAGATAGCAATCTGAAATTTGTAAATATTCTGACAAGTCAATTGCCCCCTGCCCATTTTATACCCATAATCTGCCAAGGTAGACCTGCCACTGCAGACAACATTATCACTAACCCAGCATGGGCCGTCATACTACGATATTTGGCAGTATGTTAATAAAAGACCTGAAGAACAACAACAAAAAAGCAGCTCTAAATGACATCTATAAACAACCTGCCGGTTGCAATTAGAAATGTTACCCTCAGGAAATTAAAGATTGTACACCACGGTGATCATAGCCTATGCCTGACTTCACCAGTGCATGGCTTAAACATAAGATTATGACTTCTCTGCAGTTGAGGTAGAATCTGAGGTACAATAGAGACATTTTTTCATGAATGTGAATGCCTCTAGTAAAAGAAATGCAAATATGCAGTATTCCTGTCAGGTTTTTTTTCCTCTTGTTGTGTTATATACTCTCAAGTTTGCCTTGGAAGACTTCCCCTCTAATGAAATGTGCAGAAAGACTCACAAATTCCAAAATACAGAGTGATATTGTGATTATGCATATTCTTAGTGCTTTGGTTAAAAAGAAAACAGAACAGATGCTGTTTGATGTAATCAAAACAAATGGCAATCTTACAAGATCATAAACATACACTGTATTTTGGTATTATTCAGTGATGAATAATGAAATCTTCAATAGTTAACATTTAAAGTACTATGAATAATACAATTTTGCTCTGGAATTCAGCCTGGATGCTTACATTTTTAGATAATTATTTTCTAATAATTTTAAACTAATGAGCCCTTAAAACTCTTGGCAAACTGAGATCTTCTGACCCATTTTGTACAGCGAGGGAATTGGAGTTCCACCTTTCCTTGGGTTAGAGCAGATGCCCTCCCCTTTCCCTCGCTGACTTCCTAAATGCCTGTTGTCACTGTTGACAAAGAGTCAATGCATTTCTGAGATTGGAGGCACGGGACGGTGATCTGCTCTCTGATTATTTAAGCTCTACCTTTGTGAGAATTACACAGGAAAACACTAGGATTTTTTTTTTACCTCCTGCTTAAATCTCCTGCCCACAACAGTCCAGACTGTGGAGAGCTGAGTCAATGAGGAATAACTCCTTCCTGCAGGATAGAACAGTAGTGATGTTACTTTTGCTTCTAATAGACATGTTAACATCCTGTCAGTTGGTTCATTGGCAAGAGATGGATGCTCTGCCTCTCCTTCACCCTGAACCTTCCCTTCTCTCAGTGGTGGGAATGGTTCTTTCTCCAGATGGATGCTGAAGTCAGCTTTTTGGTGACTCTATCTGGCATTTACATGTTTCACGAAGGTTGTCTAGAGATTTTGTTCCCTTTCCTTAGTATTTAGGGATAGGCAGGGCTCTAGCTCTGTGAGGTGGAGAGCCGAAACCAGCCACTGGTTTGATTGGGGAGCTATGGGCTGCTGCAGGAACTGGTAACACAGGACTAAATGCAGAGGTCTCAAGCCTCAAGGACACTGCTAAAGATGGCAGAGGGACCTAGCACTAAGTGAAGAAGTGGTGCTTATGTTGTGAAAGTTTCTGAGCCCTGGTGTTTAAGAAATATTTCTGTCTCTTCAGATTTTGGACAGTGCATGAGGCAATCAACATATACAATGCAAATTTGTAGGGAACTTTAGTCCAGATGCAGCTTGCAAAATAGATTTTTAATCTCTGTACATGCTGGAATACAAACTCTTACTTCACTCTGGCAGACAGACACTTCTAAAGCCCACTGGACTGTGTTTAGTTCAAAGACAGTGTTGTAAGGGATTTTCTTTTTTAACAGCAGTTCTGTGTTCCCTGGGTATCTCCATCCAGATTTGGATGGTTAAAACAAAGTCCAGACGTTGGTTTTTTTTTTTCCTCTCAAATGGATACAGCATTCATTCTGCTAGCAGTAAAAGAGACTGAGGTGGTTGGAAACTGGGGCACCCATGCCTGGGCTAGGTTACCATCTGAATCAATGAGTCCTTAGCTTTGCTTTAGTGTGGAAGTATGGTTCAATATTTGATATCTTTCCTATAACTTCCTTAAAACGAAGGATGTTCCTATGGAGAAGGCCATAGATCACAACTCAGATGTGCTGGGCAGTTGTTGCCACTTCAAGTTGTAATGTGAATCAAAATCCCTGTAATTATAATGTGGATATTGTTCTTCTTATGTAGGAGTGGTTCTTTGCCATTTAGCTTATCACTTCAGTTTGTCTTAAACCAATTTAGAAAAAAGTATTTTCTTTTTGGAGTAGGTGGAGCTTCATCACGAGTATTTAAACTCTTCCATTCTAACATATATCTAGAAAAATTGGCTATGAATACAGGCCTTCTGGCTGAGGAGATCTGAACTAAATTCCTGCCTCAACTCTGTGGACTGACAAAAACATGAGAAAATTTCTGTGGTCTGTCATCACAGGTAGTAGCAGCAAACTGCATCACTCATAAACATAGTGAATACCTATTAGAGAAAAACCCAGGCACTGCTTCATTCCCTCTCACTTTCATCACTCATGTGGAGAAAGTGCAGGTTCCTAGCTTCCTGATTTAGGTAGATTAGTTAAGTGCTTCAAATTAGGAGGGAAGAATCAGTATCTTAATCTTTGTGCTTCAATTCTTCTTGATTTCTGCTTCTTCTGTCTGCTGCATTGTGTAAACAGACCATTGGTTCTCTCACTCTGTCTACAGTATCTAGCACAGAAGAACTGTGTTTTCTATCTCAGGTGCCAAGGAATCATTATAATTATGAATAAGAAATCAATACCATTTAGTAGTCAAATATTATTCCTTTCAACACTTTTTTCTGCCCTGCTTTTGTTCACACAGCTTGAGGATTTTCATTCTCCCTGCTTTTCACCTCCAAGCTCAAGGTGATGTGAGCTTTTAATCAGCAGGCTCCCAAACTGTAGCTCTTGAATTCTGTGGCCATCAATCAAGTGTCAAAAACTGTCTTAAAATGGAGGGCTTAAAATTTAAAATCCATTCCATTGTTTCCTGATCCTTTTTGGGAACAGGTAGCAAGATTTTTGAAATGATCTGTTTGTAAAGGGATAATTTGAGGCTTTTGTAGATGTAAACATGGGGTGTTTGTTGCCAAAATTCATTGTTATGAATATAAATGGTAATTTTATTCAGAACATTTAATTGCTTTTTTGAGTAGCCTTTTATGATTGTCACACTGCCAGGTATAATGGGTGACCTCCTGGCTATCACTGCAGAAGAAATTACAAGCAGGGAGTGTCTTACTTCATAGGTGGTGAATAATAACCTCAGTCATTTGCCTAAGGACAATGGGACCCAAGATACTGAGAAAATCAGTGCCTTTGTCAAAGGAATGCAGTGGTTGCTGTGACAGCTGAAGCCATTAACCTGCCTACTGTTCCTCATGGTGGGAGTGTGTTGGAGATGGCTGGAACAACGAACAGAATTGAGTCTGGCACTTCTCTCTTTCTTTCCATCTCCCATTTACCTCTTCGGTAATCTTAAGCAGAATGATTCATGTAAACACTCTGTGCCTTGACTGACCAGTGCATACATAGTGAAATTCACTGATCATGCACCTATCTAATGTTCTTTCAATAAATATTTTTGAAATTCTGGGGTCTTTGAGTGGGAGGTATTGCTTTCATGCCAAATTACATAATTTATCATTATGACATAGGATCTTTGACATTTCTAATGTTCTTAGTTTCTGGAATTTATAATATTCTTAAATCATATATTAAATGTATATTTTTTAAATTTTATAAATTCCTGAGGAAAGCATCACTAGAAATTAATTTATTCTCCAATTAACTGTGATCAGCTATTACATGCAGGACAAAACCCAGCAAATTCCTATTCTTAAAGATGCTGAAACTGTTGATATTTGTTAAATCATTTTGGAGAGTGATGGCTGTTCTATCTAGGCCAAAAATAGCATGTGTATAGGAAGAGAGGGGGAAAAAACAAGCTGCCCCTATCATCCAGATTAATAATAATCAAGAAAACACTGTAGGTAAAATTATTGCTAGGAAGAACAACACTGGATTTATGTGAAACCAAAGTTTGCCAAGGTTTGAGTTATCCCAGTGTGTATCAAGAAACTTCACCAAAAGAATACTATGAATGTTCTGATGATGACTTTAGTTTATTATTTATTCTGCCAAAACAATGAATATGACTATGGAGAGCAGCTGTAGTGGGTTTCAGGTTTAGTTTAAGGATAATTAATTATACCCGGGCAAAAACTAGGGCAGTCTGCATCCAGACAGCAATGATGTATTCATCTTTCCAACTACAGGTACAGTAGTTCATCATGATACATCTTTCATTAGTGCTGGCCAGGTTTCTCTGCAACTGTCTTTCATTTTGGAATAAGTACTTGAATTTCTTATTCTGCTGATATGTATAATGGCAAAATTTACTTCTCTGACTATTCATGGCCAGGTGTAAATTCAGTTGAGTATGTTAGTGATTTGACCAAATTTATTTGAGGTTTGTTGTTGTTGTTTTTGTTATTTCCCCTTTATAGTGAGGGATATTTTCTCATTTGGTGTTGTACTTATTCTGTTCTTCATGAGGTCATCCAGGCACTCCTGGCTATCTGTAATTTTAAAATGACTTATGGAGTATCCATATAGAATTATGAAATAGTTTGGTTTGGAAGGGATCTTTAAATGTCATCTAGTCCAATCCCTCCTACAATGAGCAGGGACATTTTCAACTAGATCAGGTTGCTCAGAGCCCCATCCAAGCTGACCTTGAATGTTTCCAGGGATGGCGCATCTACCACCACTTTGGACAACCTGTTCTAGTGTTTCAGCACCCTCATCATAAAAAATTGCTTCATTATATCTAGTCTGAATGCACCCTCTTTTAGTTTAAAACTATTACCCCTTGTCCTGTCACAACAGGCCATGCTAAAAAGTTTGTCCTTATCTTTCTTATAAGCCCCCTCTAAATACTGAAAGGTTGCAATAAGGTCTCCCTGGATCCTTCATTAATCCAGGTGAACAACTCCAACTCTCTCAGTCTTTCTCTATAGGAGAGGTGTTCCAGTACTCTGATCATTTTTGTGGCCCTCTGGACCTGCTCTAACAGGTCTATGTCTTTCCTATGCTGTGAACTCCAGAGCTGGACATAGTACTCCAGGTTGGTTCTCACCAGAGTCTATGTAATTGATGAAGATATTAGACAGCACTGGTCCCAGTATGGACCCCTGAGGAACATTGAGTCATTGACCACTACACTTTGGATGTGACCATCCAACCAATTCCTCATTCACCAAATAGTCCACCCATCAAATCCATCTCTCTCCAATTTAGAGAGAAGGATGTTGTGGGGGGTCACATCAAAGACCTTACAGAAGTCCACATAGGTGACATCCATAGCTCTTCCCTTGTTCACTGATGTAGTTACTCCATCTCAGAAAGTCACTAGGTTGGTCAGGCAGGAATGAGAATGCTTCATCAATGGGCTCCCCTTGATCAGGTGGCCTGTTTAGCAAATTCAGCATAGACAGTGTGCAGAAAGAATCCTTCCTTGTCCTGAGTACAAAGTGATCTGCCATAAGAAATACAGTTCTGATATAAAATTTTGGATCTCCTAGTCATAAGCCTGTTCATTGTCATCTAAAGAAATTCCAAGGGGCAGGACTACAGCACTGTGTGCAAGAGGCAAAGGAAATGCTCCAGAATGCCTCATTTCCACAGCTGAAGCATTGAACTGCCATTAAAAGAGACAAGTGACTTGGTGTGTAACAAGCAACCATTCTGCACTGTTGAATAGCTCTTCCATAACTTGTATTTATGCACTTTTTGTACAGAATGGTCTATAACATAATTATTTGCTGATGGTACTAGATAAGAGTCTGTGGAACTTGGAATTGTTTTTTCTGGGACAAGGGTGCTTGCAGTGACACCTAGTGTCATGAATAGTTTCACTTAGTTCTGTGACACCTAATTAGCTCACCCAAATTTAGACAGAAGTGACATTTACACTGTGAGGTTTGCAGTCTAGCTCAATAGGTGTATCAACTAGCTGAGCCATCAGTAAGTCTTTAATACACTCTGTTCTTCTTGAAATTATGCACCTGAATTGCAAGAGGTCTTAGACTAAAGCCTCTTTTCTCCAGGAGTGCTGTCAGAAGTGAAGTGGCAAACATGTGTGTTATTAAAAACACCATACATCTATTCCAAAAAAACTCCAAACTCCAAAGTCAACACATCAACAAATGTATATTTTTTAACTATGAGATACAATATCCTGTAATTTCTACTACAGATTTGCTATGGGATATTCTGAACACTATATTAGTATCCTGGATATCTGTATTGGTTGACAGAGAGTTGAAATTGGCTTTTGTGTTTAGTCTTTGCAACTTTGTATAGTTTTTAGCTCCCTCTGTGTTCTTCCCACTTGAAACAATACATTTTTAGTGGTGTAAGAAAGCTCTCCATATAAAGTGCTTGGTACCAAGTTCTGGATTAACACACCTCTTCCACATGCAGTAACAATTGCATTTTAGGAATAATAATGATTCCCCAGCTAATGACAATTTCATGCAGTATAAAATTTCTCTTTTAAGTGAAATGAGTGGTATTCCATTTTCTGTGCTTTGGTAGTAAGGCCATACAGAGATCTGCAGAGGTTGGGAGAAGTGGCATAGTGAGGTGAAGCAGGCATTTAGGATACCTTCTCTGAAACAACTAGTTTCTTAAGACTCCAAGTGCTGGCACTTCTTTGGGGAGAGTGAATGCAAATAACAATCTGTAGGTCATGAAGATACAGATAAATTCTGTTCTTGTGTTTGACCATCAAAGTTCGACATTTTCAAAATCAACAAGCTTCTTTTAACTGGTCTTATCTAAAATTAAAAAAAAAAAATTGAAGCTCCAGAGATACTAAAGAAGGCTTATATGTGAAATAGCTAAAGAAGATTAGCTTGTCTGTCACAGCAAAAAAAGGCTGAACTGAATCCAAAGCTGGTGATGGCAAAGTTAATATGAACGGGAGCAAAACTCATAAAGGATATTAAAGGCTGGCCAAACACTGGTAAACTTCAGCAGTAGCAGGAGTGACCAAGATCAGTTCATTCTCTATATGGAGCTACTGGAGAGTAGTGCCTAGGTAAATTGTAGTCTTACTCTCAGAGACGAAAAGGAGCTTTGTTGCACATTGCTGGTGCTGGCTACAGAAGAACCTGTGCAGCTTTTGCATGTTGGATCTTCTGGAGCTGGTATGCAGGATGCCTGCCTGCAGAGTCATCAGTGAAGCAGAAAAAAACCTCAATGAAATGCCAAAGTCACTACAGAATTACATTTACAATTCCTTTATCCAAACCAAGCCATTAGTATCTATTTAAATAAGAAACCCAGTCTACCTGGTCCAAACCTGTTCTCACAAATTTCCTTCTTTGGATGGAGTTGTGCATCCAGCTCTATAATATTTCCTCTGTTCCTTCTCAAACTTCTATCTTCCCAGATTTTAAAGTCCTCTAAGGTACTGATGCCTTCTTATTTTTCCTCCAAAGCATGCAAGGGAAAAATATCTATTCAGAACATTTTATTTTGTTTGCCATCTTATAGGTCTATGGATTTGTAGGAGCCTCAAGTATTGAGAAATCCTTGATAAAGTAATAATAAGGCAAGAGTGAGAACAATGTATTTTATTTTCAGGAGCTGGCACATAAAAATCTTTGAGGGGAAAATACAGGAGATGGGTAATCTTTTGTAATAGGTCATTTAGAAGTAGCAATAAATACTTCTTTTAAAGAGGCAAAATATTTCAAGCTGGTAAAAATACTTGAGCTGGATATATTGTAGTCAGGACCTTATTTAATAAAGACAAACAGGTGTAGTCAGAGATTTGCCTCATTGTCACTAAATAATAGAGAAAATATTTTTCCCTCTGAAGCAGGTGTGTGGGAATTGAAGCACTAATGTGAGAATACAAAGCATCTAGCTTTGTTGGAGGAATGAGGACAACTGAAAGGAAGAGGGAAGTGTCAAGTATGGTAGAGTTAGTTAACGGTTGGACTTGATGATCTTAAAGGTCTTTTCCAACCATAATGATTCTATAATTCTATGGCTCTAAAGCTGTTCACAGAGAGTAAATTTGTTCAGTGAAAGCATATGTGTTCAAACCCAGTAACCGAGGCAGCACCCACCCAGGGAGACTAGCAACTGCTGCTGCAGCCTCTACCTCCTCAAACTCAGAAATCATCCCTGGTTCTGAACAGTTCATTTAGCAACCTCTGTCTGCATGTATACATGTATATATATAGTATACAGTTCACAGTTCTCGAAATAGACATATATGTTGAACAATTTTGGGGAAATTCCTGTCTACTCACAGGACCTACACTCTATTCTTTGCCCTGTGTGTGAGCTGGGACCGTGGTGGTCCTTGCCTTACCTTACTCCTTCCCTTGCCAGTGTCGGGTTTTTCTAGACAGACATGTCTTCACTTTAGGACTTTTTGCCTTTATTATGCTACTGCATGCCAGGCACGATCCAGCTTTTGGGTGTTTGAAGATCCTGGAGGTGAGCGTGTGTGACCAGTCAGAACGACTGTGCATCTATACTCAG
Organism: Mesitornis unicolor; assembly: GCF_000695765.1. NCBI lineage: Eukaryota > Metazoa > Chordata > Aves > Mesitornithiformes > Mesitornithidae > Mesitornis > Mesitornis unicolor. Next base: position 50,445 of record NW_010191465.1, read on the forward strand.
GAACATGAGGTGTTGCACTGCTTGTTTATTGAGGAGCTGGATGAGACATGCCAGAGTAGAGGTGGTAGTTTTACAGCATAAGAGGAGTTATTGCCTTTTCTGTTGGTCAGTAGCAAATACGTAAGTATATAGTTTGTCACAGAGAATATTCAAAGATGTCTCATAACTTTGTAACTCTTGGATGAGGTGCCTGATGGGATAAACTTATTGCTACCCTGAGCAAGTGATGTGTTCATACATGCACAATATGTTTATTTATATGATGCTGTCGGAGATGGTGCAGGATGCCTACCATTAAGGGAGCACAGAGCTTTTCTAAAGTAGTCCAAGTTCTTCCCTCTATTATGGCAAAACTCACATTTAGGTGATGGAATCTATCAACACTTGCTCAGCCACCTACTCTGAGATTCACCTACAGACAATTTCTTCACCTCTTTTGTGGAATTCCACCTAACGTCAGAATTTTATGTATGTTCTGGGAAACCCATATTTTCCCTCACTGTTGGCAGTCCCCTTTGTGGGTAGCCTCCACTGTGTATTTCTGCTTCCAGAACTGACAGAACTTAGTAAGGAAAGGAAATATTCTGAGCCTCTCAAGATACATATCTGTTTATGTATATATGCAAGATGTGGGATGACAAGAAAGAGAAATGCAAATAAAATGAGTATTCTTGCCTCCTTCTGTTTCAGTGTAATAGAAGATTTCCAGTGGTTAATATCAACTGTAGAGGTCAGAGTCACATTTGCATGGATCTGTAATTACCTATTTCTATGTCTTCTGAGGTTTGTGATCTACTGATAAACATAGAGTGGAAGAGTGCAAAACTTTACCAGTAATCCTAATTCTGAGTTTTAAAGTGTTTTTCTTAATTTTTTTAGTAATTGATTTTACTTTTTCAGATAAATAAGGAAATAAAAACACAGAGATCAGAAAGATCCACAGGAAGCAAGTGAATACAAGAGGACTAACATTGAATCAGCTCCTAATGCCTGTTTGTATAAGAGGAACTTTCATAAAACAGTACAAAGCTATAAGACTTCTTATGCAAGTGATGACTTAGAGTACACTGAATTGTAGCTGCACTAATGAAGCTACTTGGAGACAGAGGACAAGAAAACCCCTAAACGCATGAATGTGTTTACAACAGCATACTCTGCTGTTTGTATGCTGTTTACTCCAGCATACTCTGGAGGTGTCTGGCTCCAGCAGAACTCTGAACTTTGACTCCGTCCTTTCTGTCCTGCTCCAGTAATTAAGTCAGAAGATGACCTAGGTCTGACTTCTTCCCTCTCAGCAGTTGTTCTGCCCTGAGCTCGATGGAAACTGTTTTATTACTGTGTGTTTGACCAGTGATGGAGAAAATAACATTTGTTCTTATCTAGCTGTTTCTATAGCCAGGTGATAGGAAAGCAAACAATATTTTGGAAGCTGTTAATCCCAGTTATTGCTTTAAGTTGTTGAATGAAGGACTTCAAAGGATGGTGGTTATTGTCCTTTTTTCAATCTTAAGAGTAGAAAAGAGGAGGAATTCAGATTATGGATATAAGTAGAGGCTCCTGACTCATCTGCAGGAGGAATCCTAGGATGGTAAACATTCTGCTTTTGAGATGTGAAAAAGAAAAAAAAGCTTTACCGACAGCAACATAATGTTCTTGCTTAAACCAAGCTGAAATAAATCCACTACTTAATGTTGTGGAATTGGAATAAAGTGTGACTGGAGTTCTTATTGTATAAAAAAATTACTTCAAATTAAAGAACAGTGGGTACAGATACACTTGGATCTGCTCCATCAAGTAGTTTATTTTTCCTGTATAAACTAAAATGAGGAGGATGTTAATTCTGTTGAGAAAAATTGAAATACATTATGTGTCTGTGATGACTAAATGCCTTTTTTTTCTAGGTTGAATTCTGTTTAGCCTGGCAGAATTAAGACTTGTTTTTCTTTGTTTCTAATGTCTGGTACCCAAATAGTTGATTGTTTCAGAATCTCTTTAACTACATAAATCAATGAAGTCGTTTATTTGGCCAAAAAATTACAATTCTCAGGTGACATAGCAAAAAGGAGAATACAAGTGAGTGCATGTACGTGAGACAGTTTGGTTCCATAAGTATATTATGGATATAATATCAAGTGAAGATACATGATGTGAAAGGGAATACATTAGTGAAACATACTTACAAATGGAGAGATCAGGCAAACATTTTCATCAGAGAGACTCTTCAACTGGATTTGAAATATATAGGTGGGATTGTTTGGTTTAGTGGATTCATGAAGGCCTTTCCAAGTTTATGCACTCAGTCTATGCCATAGAAGGCCCTGAGGAAGTTAATAATGAAATAAAACCAAAGCTGCCATTGAGGTATCTAATGTCTAATAGATTGAAACACGGGGAAATTGTCTTTGCCTAAGCAGAGGATGACAGAAAGTGCTCCTCGCTGCTTTTCCGTGTTATGTTTGGGTTTTTATAATTGTTCTCCCATTTTCTTGCAGTATGATTTCTATAATGAAAACAGATCAATGCATCATTTTCACCTGCTTACAGACATGAGAAAAAACAGGCAATAAAATCAAAGGGTAGTAAATCTAGAGCTAATGAAAGAAAATACTTTTTTTGCCTAGTGCGTAGTCATTGCCTCATGGAAATCACAGCCTTAGGAGGTCAGCCAGACAAATCTTGTAGACACCTTTGGTAATGTTAGGATTGTGAATCTGCAGTTATGCAAGCTAAGGCAATGGCTCAAACTTCAAGCTTCATTGCATAAGGGAAATGCTCATCGAGCGAGCAGGAATTTTCTTATGCCAAAACATATATATATATATATATATAGATATATATACTATTTCCAAATAGTAGTCAATTATGGGATATTTGTCTTTGAAAACTCAACTACTCTGGAGTTCCGAGGCTGAATGGAGTAATGACCTGAGCAAATGTGGCAATCCTGGTGCACCTGTCAAATATCTATCTGCTTTTCTCAACTGCATCTTGCAAGAATCTGCTAAGACTCCCCACTCTGTGTCTGAATTTGGTATCTCCTGCACTTGAGGCAGTTTTGTAGCACTCACATTAGAATTTCTTCCTTCCTTTACTCACCATAACTCTTCCTGGTTCCCCCACTCACATTAATGGTAGTACTAATATGTCCATGAGAAGTACTGAATTGGAGAACTGATCTGGAGGAGGAATAAAAACCTAACACACACATGTGCTCACACCACCACAAATGGCTGCACATTACATTACAGCTACATTAATCCTGTAACTAACTGCTGCTGGAAAGGCCTTTGTCTCTCCTCTGTCCTTACTTGCAATGGCTCTGGTACTCACCTGACTGGTGTGACAGTTTTGGTAGCTAAAATGGCAGAGAATGCCATTAGGATAATTTAGCTATGTCATGAAACTGCACCCTGCAGGGCTGTTCTGTGTTTCCTCCTCACATTCCATCATCTAATTGTCAAACTAAGGTGTGTAAAATGATGAAAAGTACGCAGCAGTACATTAGTTTAGGGCCTTTATACTTGCTAAGAGATGCTTGATAGTTGTGGGAAGTGTGGTGGGAAAAAACAAGTGATAAAAAGAATAGGTGAAATGAAGAAGGAATTTAAAATCTTTTTTACCCACTCATCTAGTCTAACAGTCTATGCCTTACATCAGCTTAGAAACCTTTGCCTCCAATTCCCCATATATAACATCACTGTCTTACTTAAATACCTTTAATTTTGTTCTGCATGTGCCTTATCAGTTTCAAGAAATAAGGCATTATAACTTCTCTACAAGTATCGTTCCTCTTCTTATGTACCAGAAAAGCCATTATAACCTATCTAGCTACATCTCATTGTGTGATCATTATGAAGTATATTTTTTATATCCTTCATAATTTTTGTTGTATTTTCTGCATTTTAGCTCAGATTCCTCTGTTATTAACTATAATATTGCTTAACACCATCTTCTCAGTACTTTGTCCTTTCCATGATGCGCATTGGCTCACCATTATTGAATTTAGGTCTGAGTAATTTTTATTTTTCCTGAAGCAGCTTCTCGTTTAAGCTCCACAAAGATCAAAACATGTTTTAGGGTTTAGATCCTTAATCACATTCAAGCAACTTAAAAGAAAAAATAATCAATTTAAAAGCTTCCCATAACAGTGTTTCTATTCACTAGTAAAAATACTGCAGTCACTTATGAGATGCAATTAATAAAGAGGTTTTCATATACAAATAATGGCACTGCAATTTATTGTTACTATTTTTATTTTTTTTTTGCAATGGGATATTCATGATTAACAGTCCCAATGTCTTGTTGCAAATGTCATTAAGATCAGATGATCTGTGTTCACTATCAGTACATCCAGATTATATATTCTCTTTGGAACGATGACACTCCCTTTGGAAGCACTATAAACATTTGAGATGCAATTTGGCATGAGGAGGATTCTATTGAGAATAGCATTGAACTATATATTAAAGCTCCTTATTTCTCATTACCTGTAGGACTTGATTTGTATGCTCTCCAAGAGCCCTCTGCTAGCTTTATTTCTATGAGGAGGCAAGCTTAGCAAAGATTATGGGAAAACAAGTATCTAATCTCATATGTGCTTGCCAGAGTTAAAACTTGTATTGCCATCTGCACCGTCTGTAAACCAGCAAACACAGGGGCTTTACAGCAATGTGTGCTGATTGTGATACTGTGAATACTTCTTGTTGCAGCCTGGATTACTGCACTTTATTCAGCCTAATACTGCATAGCTCGTGTGGCAATTCTTCTGTGTAGGTGGAATTTGGAAGATGTTGCATTTAACTAATCAATTCTGAATCTGTTTGAGTGTTGTGAAAATCAGAGCTTTGAACTAAGAATCAAGCATATAAATATAAAGCAGCAAAACCTCTGTAGTTGTTATATGCTGATATTGCCTATGGAAGACAAATTATAGGGATCCTCTTCAAAACTCTTGGAAACTGGAAAAACATGAAGAGGAAGAAATGCTTAGAATATATTTATTTTATTTTTAACTGAAGGGAGCCATTTTCTGTGCAGAAGAAAAAACTCTATCTGCGACAGTTAATACTTATCCTGTTACCCACTGTGCCAGCCAGTAATTCCCAGCAGTCCAGAATCAATGCTCTGCTTTCATTCGATAATATCACACAAGCTGCTCCAAAGGGTGGAGAGCATGATGTATTATCCAAGAAATGATGTGTGAAGAAAAAAATTGATATAATCAAAAAATCTGAGAGGTTCTGAAATTCTTGTAATGGCAACTACCTGCTTTTGTAAAGAAGACAAACACAGTAGCTTTCATACCAGTAGATAAAAATAGTCAATCAAGGATTTGGCCTGGTCAAGTATGTTATTGAATACTGTCCACATTTTTTTTTCCCCTTGGACTTTCCATAATCTGAGCTAATAGCTCTGCTTCATAATACTGTGCTTGCATAGCAGTGATAGTGCTGCTATAGGTGTGATGGAAGGGCTAGTGTAACCAAAACTTTATTTTTCTTTTCCAGTTAAATTAGTATTGCAAAATATATCAGTTTTACATACAAATAATGCTCTCTGTGTTACTACAGCACTTTCCTTCGAGGTTTTTCCCAAGTGGCTGTAAGTGCAACCTCACTTTTCTTCTGTAACCCTATTTTGTAAGTTAGCAAAGCAGGGTCATTGAGGATTCATTTTTCAGTAAAGTGCGTGCTCTTTATTTCATTTATTTTTTTTTAATTAGGTTTGGTAGGAAAATTCTGAGTCAGAGTATAGATACAGATGGATAGGAAAGTGATCTGGTCAGCTGATAGAAAAAAAACCTCAGCGTAGGTACAGTCAGTGGTTCTCTGCTGTTAATGTGCTCCTTTACAAATGTGTCTTCATCTTCTTTTGCTGTCAGTAGGAAAAGACGAAAAGAAAAGGAAAATATAGAGTTAAAGGATCTGTACTTTGGTAAATATTTTACTTCTCTTGCTGCTTTCTCATTCCTAGGGGTCTCCTGAAAACTGCAAATTAACAGTTTGTTTATGACTGCATAGTTAAAAAGGGTAGCAAATTGTGTACACTCTCCATGCACTGAATTCAGCAAAACGAAATTTAATTTGTTGATTTTCTGATTCTTGAGTGTTTGCATTTAAATTTTATCATACTATCAACTGTGTAGTGTGTATAGCTTCTAGAATTAATGATAAAAATAGCTGAAAAAAATATCTGCTCACTATTCACTTGATTCATCACCAAGGGTAATGATGGCCAAGACCCTTGCTGACAGAAACAGTCCTGTGAGTGAGCCATGCAGGGACAGTAGCTGATTTCAGAGGGAGAGGCTTGATTCATTGGCTTTCTGCCATGCTCTGGAGAGAAGTGTGGTTTAATGGAAACAGATACTCCTACAACCCGCTTGAGTCCCTCCATACCCAGTCTTATCTGGCCTGTTTTCCAGTTCTGTTCCTTTCCCACCAGATAATGCCTCCTGACCTGTATCCATCCTTTTGGCGACAAAATTTACCTATCCCCCCTCCTCAGGTTGTCTACATCCATTCCTAAGTTCCCCCTTTCTCTTTTTCCAGGCTATTTTGTTTGATGCCTGTCGTGGTTTAGGGTTTGGGTGGCCACTAAATCCTGGACAGACACTCTCTATTAACCCCTTTCCCCTCCCCAGAAGGGAAGAGAAAAGAGAATAAGGGAGAGAGACTTTACGGGTTGGAAAATAAACTAACAGATTTAATGAAACAATAATACTAATACTACAGAATAATATTGTAAATAAGAAAATAATGAAATATATACATAAATATGTACAAATATACACAAAACCAATATGAAATCCTCCCCCCACCCTCCCCACAATGATGAATACGTCACCAGAGGCTTTGCAGAGCCGGGCACTGGAAAAGTCCCAGACCAAACTCAGCAGCAGGTGGGAGCAGGATGCAGAACACACAAATCAGGATCAGCGGCAGATGAACTAGCAGGGTTCTGCTCAGGCCTTGGCCTCTGCAGGATCAAGATGGATGGAAGTGTCCGAGATGGAAGGAATGGTGAAAAAAAGGGAAAAGGCACAGCGGAGACCCTCGTGATCTCTCGGTTTTTATACCGAGTATGACGTATGTGGGATGGAATACCTCATTGGTCAGTTTTGGGTCCGCTTCCCCCCCCCATAGGCACAGGCACAGCACCCATGATAAGACAACTGACCGTGAGCATATCTTCTAGCAGTGCTGTTTGGGAAAAACATGCTGCCAGTTTTCAGCAAGTTCAGTCACTTAAAAGAGACTGATCTGAAAAGTAAAATCACTAAATAGAAAATTAGTTCTATTTAGCTCAAACCAGGACAATGCCTCCTCCAGAATTTGCTTGTCCTTCCTGAAGACTTTGCCCCTCATCTGGCTGCTTCTCAGGACCTAACGCTCAGCTCATCCAGGCCTGGTCTTCCAAGCCAATAACTTACTCAGTATGCCTCTCATATGTGAAGTCTATGTCTTTTTGTCTTATCTTCTTGCCTTATTCAGCCAGTCCCTAAATCTCTCTGGCATGGCTCAAGTCACACTTCCTCAAGTCTACATCTCCTCCTCATCTTTATTTGTATCATTGAGCATTCTCTTATCTAGTTCCTGGGTAATTCCTAGGCTTCAGCAGTAGTAGTGGAAGGAGAAATATTCTTGGTTCAGGTGTTTGAAATTGCAGGAAAATCTCCACTTCATCTAAGCTTGAATATCCCTTGTGGGTAAGGACTTTGTGTTTTTTTACATGAGTGTGTTTCTAAATGGTGAGTTTCTGCCATGTCAACTGCAGCTTTTAAAATGCATAAATAGCTAAATGTAACTGACCTCCCAGAAGAATGGGAAAAGGCTCAGCACCTGACAAGGGAACCAAAGGAGCAAGGCCCTGAAACATAGCCATTTCAGCTCCTGGCTTCACCAATTGCAAAAGTGGTTTCAGCATGAGTAAAGCAGTCTCTCTACACAGTTTAATATGGGGGGTGATACTTTCTTTAAACAGTTCAGTTCAGTTTTCAGCAAGTACAGGTAAAATTTGGTAAAGCACTGAGCAGTGAAAAGTAGGGTCCCATAAAAGAAGATGTTAAGAAATTTCAAGTGCTGTTTTTCATCATACAGGCAGTATTTTGTAGCTGGTTGACTGCTCAAGTGCGGTCTTCCAACCCTTTGCTTCCTTGTTGGTCCATTCCAGACAGAAAGTCCTAGGATAACTTGGAAGTTGGTCTGTGTAGCCCAGTCCAGAGGAAGGTGTTTTCGCAATAAAGAGTGTGAGAATTTTTAGTAGTGATTATTTCGCAGAGCCCTTGACATCTATAATACTCAATATATTATTGTATCCTGGGCTGAGAAAGGGAGGGGAGTGTGCACAGTCTGTGCAGTGGAGTTAGTTTCCTTACCTTTGACAGAGAGATCTTAGGGAATTGCCCTTCCTGGAAGATTCTGCGTTTTTTTCAGATGTGGAGGTGGTCTCCGAACACAGTACTAGTCATGCTGAGCATAGGTTGTTTCATAGAATCATAGGATACCTGGTTGGAAGGGACCACAAGGATCATCTAGTCCAACCTTTCAAGGTGAAAGTATAGTTTAAATGAGTTGAGTCAACACCCTGTCAAGCTGACTCTTAAAACTGACCAATGTAGAGGAATCCACCATTTCCTCTGGGAGATTATTCCAATATCTAATTGATCTCATGGTAAAAAATTTTCTTATGGAGTTCAATCTGAATCTCCCCAGAAGCAACTTGTGTCCAATTCCCCTTGCCTTTTCCATGTGACTTCTTGTGAAAAGGGAGTCTCCATCTTCTTGGTAGCCACCCTTTATGTACTGGTACCTGGTAATAAGGTCTCCCCTAAGCCTTCTCTTCTCAAGGCTGAATAGGCCAAATTTTCTCAGCCTTTCTTCATGCAGCAGGTCTTGCAGTCCTCTGATAATGCTTGTGACCCTTCTCTGGACCCTTTCCAACCTGTTCACATCTTTTTTGTATACCAGGACCAACATTGGACACAGTACTCAAGGTGTAGACTGACCAGTGTCAAGTAGACAGGGACTTTATCTATGCTGGTGATGCCCTTTCAATGCAACCCAGCATCCTGTTGGCTTTTTTTACAGCTGCAGCACACTGTTCATTCATATTCAGCTTTTCATCCACCAAGATCCCCAGGTCCCTTTCCACAGTGCTGCTCTCTAGCCAGGTGGAACCTAGTCTTAGTTGCATTCTTGAATTATGTATTTGCAGATTCCATTACATTTGTCCTTGTTGAACTTCATAAGATTCCTGCTAGCCCACTCATCCAGTCTGTCCAGGTCTTCCTGGAGGGTGGCTCTCCCTTCTGGGACTCAGTCTGCTGGTGTCAACTACCCCACTCATTTTGCTATCATCAGCAAACTTCATCAGGGAGCTCCTGATACTAACATCCAGATCACTAATGAAGATATTAAATAGCATTGGGCCCAATATTGATCCCTGAGGGACCCCACCTGTTACTGGTTGCCAGTTAGAGAATGCACCATTTTCTACCACCCTCTGGAAACGGCCCATCAGCCAGTTCCCCACCCACTGCACAGACCACTTATCTATGTTGTAATTTGTCAGTTTTTCAAGGAGGAGGCTATGGGGGACTATGTCAAAAGCCTTGGAGAAGTCCAAGTAGATAATGTCCACCACTCGCCCCGCATCAACTGAGCGGGTCACTCCACTGTAGAAAGCAATCGGGTTTCTTAAGCATGATCGGCCGCTTGTGAATTCATGCTAGCTTTTCCTAATCACATGTCCCAGTTTACTGGTGATACTACTCGGGAGGACTTGCTCCATAATCTTCTCAGGGATCGATGTGAGTATAATGGGCCTATAATTACCTGTGTCCTCCTTAGAATATATATACAATTCTTGTATATAGGGGTGACATTAGCCTTCTTCCAGTCTTTGGGCACATCTCCTGATCTCCATGACTTCTCAAAGATTATGGAGAGCAGTCTCTCAACAACATCAGCCAGCTCTCTTAACACCCTTGGGTGGATGGCATCATGGGTCCATTGATTTATACCAGTCAAGCTCCTACAATATTTGTCACAGATAGTTGAGAAATGAGTGCACAAATTACACCTGTTCAACACTGTTCTTGTGTTTTGTTTTGTTTTGCTTTTAAAATTCAAGGTTCATCCTGACCTATGCTATGTAACCCTCTGCATTGCACCATCAGACATCCTAGTGTAACCTTGTCTTGCAGACATTTATCATTATTTTAGTGATAGGCAGCAAGCTTCATAAACTTAAGTGCAGATAAAGCAACAGAGCACAGATTATGTGGAACATGAACGAGCTATTTGAAGCTCAGATGCACACCTGCTGATGGATTTTTTTCACTAAGATTTTGTTCATAGTCTTTCTTAGTTTGATAGGGCTCATACAGTAATTTGTAGTTTCTGTTGATTAGATCAGAATCTTCTGTTTTTCAGCAAAATTTGGTTTCCCATCTGCTTCTGATAGATCTTTTTATTCAGCAAACTCTGAGGAATAGTCTTGTCATTCTTGACGTATGGGATGTTATGATCATAACTCATGCCCTTTTAATCTTCATGGGTGTTATCTGAGTAAATCACTAACATTAAAGTCTGTAACCCTTTTTAGTCTGAAAATTGGCGTTTTCAGAGCTTAAGCTCCTCTGACTAATGTTGCACTTGTTGTGCCAGGCTTATGCAACGTCACTCATTTCAAAATCGTTTACTCTGCGCCTGTAACATCTTTAAATGGAAGCAATTACAGACTTATTCAGGGGCTGTCACTCTCTCTTTGCATCTTTCATCACCGTTACCAGCGGCATAAAGAGCGCAAGCAGACAGCGTTCTCTTGTTAGTTTTTGTTAGTTTCTTTCCAATATGGAAAGATCCTTCCTTAATACTGTCCTAGAGGTTCAGGTGATAAGGTGCAGGTGATCCAATGAACACTCTACCTCTGAATATCAGTCTGGGCCATCTGCTTCACTTAACTCTCATGAATTATTACTGTAGAGGTTAACTCTCTCTAATGAGTCCTTCTGACTGTACTTGCTGCTTCACTTCTCCATCTCTGTGTTTTTCAAAACTGAAGAGCTGTGGGATTACTGGATGAAGTTTGTTCTCTTTATTTTGTGGAATTACTTCCTTACCATTTTATATCCCAACTGTATATCTTAAATTTGTGCCTCCCCCTACCTCTTTCCTTATAAATATGAATGGTACTTAGTGTAAGAATTAACTTGCTAAGTAAAGCATGTTCATTCAAAATTATTAATTTAAATGAGTTGAGTCAGTCAAGTTAAATGAACAAATCTCTTTGCTATTGATTCTTGTCAGAGCTGTCTATTAATATGATGAAGCATGATAAGAATTAATTAGGCAATGATTTTGGGGAGTGGGGGAGGTGGGGTGTATGGGTCCATGTGAGCAGCACTGATGGTGTGTGATAATTTAGATCTATATAAAATGTTAGAAAGCTTGCTTTTAGAATGCTCCCTTAGTCTCTGGTATTGTTGTTGTTGTTGTTGTTGTTATAGCTGTCTCATGTACTTCTGTGAATACTGAGTTCTGGAACAAAAAGCCTGTTGCTGTGAAGCAACACCAGTTCTAGAAATAAGACAACAAAACTAAATTAAATTGGTATGTGCCGCATAATTATTCTTGTGAGAGCTTGAGTAGCAGTAAAGCTTTTGTTTTTTACCTCTTTCTTAAGAATATGATCTGGTTCTCCAATTTTAGCCTACTGGCTTAATGCCTATCTTGTAATAGAAAAAAGGTGGTTCTGAGTTTAAGGTACCAACCTGGGGTTGAGGAAATCTGTATTTAGTTTCCTGTCATGCCAGCTGTACTAAAGGATTTTTAAAGTTTGTGCTGCAGATAGGATCCTAGATCTCTTCTGAGTCAGTGAGACCTGGGCGTCTATAGTTTCCTTAAACAGAAACAAACAATACAAGAACTCATTAGTATTTTAAAAACTTGAAACAAGAATAACGTAATTTTTAGACACATGTGAAGATGAAGGCATTAAAAATTTTGAAACACTTAAGAGTTAAAGTAATTGGTGACACATCACTTCTTAAAGAGAGGACTTATTTTCTCAGAATAAGAAGAAAGGAGTTTGTGTATCCAAGAAAAAACTTTCCTGCACACTAGTGTTGTCTAGCTCATTGGAGACCATAATAAACAGAGTACATAATTTAACTGCACCATCTTCTATTGATAAGCTTTTTAGCATTTAAGTCAATATAATATTTCTCTCTCTTTTTGCCACTCTCTCTTTCACTCTCTCTTTTGTGGTGCTGATACAATATCAAATGCTTTCTTGAAATCCATATAAAATTCTGAACATTCATTTATTTTTATTGTGCAGTCATTCTGGGTTATATATTCCATGCAACCTAAACTCTTTTATTGGCAACATTTGATGCTTGGATGACGTAAGGAGCTCTGCACTGGGTGCCTGTTTCACAGTGCAGTCAGATTTGTTGGCCATAGCGCAGCTGAATTTATGTTTTTCTAAACTGTTCTGTCACTTCAGTTCTCAATTAATGGTTCTATGTTCTGTTGTAGTATACTTTGTGTCAAAAACTTGGATAAATTTCAAATATAAGTAAAAAAGAAACCTCAAAAATGAATACTTGAAAGAAGGTTTACAGTTCTTGCTGTTCCATAGCCCTTTGAGGGTTGCTTGGCTGTTTTGTTTGTTTAAATTCTATTTTAGAGAATATTTTTTCCAAACTGATTTTTCTTTTTTTGCACTTATACTGAGTAAGTCATATTTTATAGATGCCTAAACCAGAATGCTCTTAGGCTTTATTTTACTTCAGTAAGAAAGCATCTCTGCACAGCAAAACTGAAGGAGAGATTGTAGTCAGCATGCTGTGTGTACTAGCAACCCTAGGGAATATATGAGTTTCGTGTTGAATCGCTGCTCTACTAACACAGGATGAAGCCAGTGCTAGCACCCTTTCACAGCTTTTACTGCCTGCACTCTCACAGATACCTTGTCACTTGCTTCCATCATACTTTTGTTTTGTGGTAGCTTTCTTTCAAGCTTGGTTGTGTGAGCTTATGACAGAACTTAAGGCTGTTCAAAAGAATGTTGCTACATAGAGTAAGAATTGCACACCTATTTGAAAACAGGGCTTTAACAGCTGCAAGAGTGAAAAAGTAACACATGGGCTACAGTTTAAGGGTTAATGGAAACTGAGGTTGCGGTGGAAGTTCCTAGTAGAGTATGTATTTTATAACTGAGGGTTTGATCTGTAGTAGTTACAGTAGTTTCCTACAGTAGTAGGAAAAAAGAGATCCATCAGTTTGTTAATCCACTTTTGGGATACATGTGAAAGTCTGTACCCAGACAGGAACCTTGTTAATGCAAATATTTCCAAATGCCATCCTCAAACGCATTGATGGTCTCATTCTGGTCTGTGTCCACTGTGATATTTACTGTTGCTCTCAGTGTTGTCCTGAATGAGCTCAAGCCATCTTGTCTTCACAACTCTTCCTAACCAGAACCATCTGTACTGCGTCTTCAGCATGGCATTAAGGTGCCTCCTGAGTTTTATTGCACTGCACAAAGCAGTGCAGTCACTCTGCAGGCACTTTGTCTCCTTCCACAAAGTTGTCCCTGCCTATGGCTGGCAGAGAGTTCAGGAGTGTGAGAGGGGGCACAAAGGGAGGAGGTCAAGACAGGGAACCATGGGGTTATTTCCCATGCTGGAAGCCTGCAGAGTGGGTAGAAACACTGCCAGGAGAGGAGCGACTGCAGGTAAGGAACCTCAGACTGACCTCAGCCTTGGGGCTTCTGCTGAACTTCCTGGTCTGAGACGAACTATGTTTTGTGATAGAGCTAAGGGGCTTGCAGGAGACTACAGCCTAGTCAGCAAACAGAAACTTCTTTAGGGATGATTAAAATCTGAACCCCTACTGGGACTGTAAGCACCACACTGTAACCAGAAATCTTTCTCAAAACTGCTTAGAGAAAATTTTACAAGACATTGTATATTGTCTTATATTGTTACAGTTTTGTGGAAAAATATCATAGCGGTTACTGGAGAATGCTTGTAAGTCATATTCAGTAATTTTATAAATAGAATCTTACAGGAGTGCTATAGTTCTTTATTGAATAGCATAGGTTCATTAAAATTCTGTAAGAATCATATGATTTATTTTATTATTTTATTTAGTCTCTTGAACTCCAAGGGAACCTTTTGCTTCCCCTCCTCCACCAAATGCCTTATGGGCTTTTTAATAAGAACAGTTTCTGTTTAGCCAGGTGTTGGTGGTGCTGCAGTAGTCTCTGGCTCTTTATGAGGCTAGGAATCTCAGCAAGAGATTCTGGTCCATCTATTGTGGACCAGATCCAAAGTCCACTGGAGTGAAAGTCAGTAAAAGTATTTACATTGATTTAAATAAATGTTGGCTCAGGCGCTGCAATAGTGGCCAACTGATTCTTTGCCATAATGGTCATGACAGTGCTTTTAAAAAGTCTTTTTCTTTCTTGGTAAATGTACCATATGCCAGCATCATAATTAGTTAGGAAAACACTATGTATATGTTCAAAGGGCACTGAATATCTCTGTGTATGGAGAGCTACCAGACGTAGGAGGATGTTTCTGCTGAGCCATTAGGCACATGCTAACTGTTGGTATTGCTGTCTCTGCTCTTCACTTCCTGCTGTGACGAAAAGTGTACTGATATATTATTTTTTTCAGTATTGTTGCTTTTTTTAATGTTGTTTCTCCTTTGCAGCTCCAAAACAGCATATCTAAGATTATATGTAAGAGATGTTGTGTCTGTGCATAATATATAAAAAATTGGCTACCGTCTTCATTATTTTTCCAGTCTGCCTACTGAATACAGTTGTTTAGTCACTTCCAGTAATCATATTTAATTTATCAAAAGGGAAATGCTCTTAAATTGTAATGTCAAATCTCTGATTAGATGTGTGAAGGCGAAAGCTTGGAGGTTTTCTTTGCTCTGTTATGTTCTTTACCCCTGAAAATGAATTAATCTGTTATTTTCTGTGCTTGCTTCTAGAGTCTGTGCAAAACATTCTAATGTCAGTCCACCTGGTGTGCACATCTCTACTATCTATGCAACCATGTGGCTTAAGTATAGGATTTTTTCTGTAGTGTCCAACTTATTAACTGCTAAAGCCATGGAAATAATAACAATATATCAAGTGGCTTCAGTATTTGGACCTTACAAGTCTCTATAGTCTGCATTTCCCATGGATGCAAATTTCAGTTAATCCTTCTTAACTGCTCAAAAGGGAGTTGGCCAGGTATATTAAAATAAATAAGAGTAAAAGCATCTAAGGCATGATACAGAAGACCATCTAACATAGCAAGCATGGAAAGCTCCCTGATTATTCTTTGCATCCAAAATTTGAACAACTTGGCATCTCAAAATAACAGCTTTTGACTTTAAATAGACTTGAGGTTAAAATATGGATTTGGGTCATTGTGATGATAAAATATGATCAGATGGGTATGGAATCGTGCAACTTATATCTACCTGGATCTACCTTTGATATTGCTGTGCACAAGCTCATAGTTAATTAAATTACTGTCTGCCTTATTGCATTGCCTGGGAGCGCTACAGAGAAGACAATTCTAGTTCCAACCCCAGAGAACCTGTACCCCTAAGTACAATGCCTAAGTATCTAAACAAAAAGGGAGAAAGTAAGTTAGAGGAGTGCTTTTGCAGATGCCTGAGGATCTGTGTATCCCATGTGATAGGAAAAAATATCTATAAATACTGTAAGCCTGAGTCTCCAGAATATTATGACATGTTGGTGGTATGTTCCATCTCAGCTAAGTCATCTGGACAAACCCTTGATGAGGAGTTTCCCAAACATCAAAGACAGTCTGTGGGAAAGCTGGAGGTTATTTCTTTGAGGCTTTAATGGCTGGGCACTGGAGATGGACACTAGGTGTCGTGGTTTAGGGCTGGGCCGGCC
>NW_010191466.1:0-17842 GCF_000695765.1 Mesitornis unicolor
TTTTCCAACCGAGCGATTCTGTGTGTGAAAAGTTCACCTACACCAATACTCCACTCTGTAAAGACCCATATGTGTTTTTAGGGCTGGTTCGATGGTTGGACTCAATGATCCTAAAGGTCTTTTCCAACCAAACCCATTCTATGGTTCTATTTTATATTACAGGCTTAAATGCACCAGTCCTGTAGACTTACGCTAAAGAAATGTGCTCCCAGTATTTGGTTAACCAAGCTGTAAAACCATCATGCAGGGTGGTTTATTGCACTGGCTGGATCAGACCCAAATGTCCATCTGAGCCAGAACCTCATCTACAACAGTGGCTGATAGCACATATTTGTCAATGCACAGGACAAAGGACAACAGGGACCAGTTCCCAGTTCAGCTTCAGATTATCAAACACCAAGCAAGTCAAAAAGCCCAAACATGGAGTTAGTGATGGATCTGTCCCACATGGTCACAGCGTGCCCATTTCTCTTAACTGTCTTCCCTCCTGTTGACTCCCATTGTATTCCTTCTTTTTGGGGTTTGTTTTCTGGGGGGCTTTTTTCCCAGTCTAACCAACATTTATATTTGGTCAAATGGGCAGCCTTCAGCGAGAAATGCCCCTGGATCCCTGGGAGCATACAAGGAACTACTGGAGAGTCCAGTGGTGGGCTACAGAGACGATGAGGGGACTGCAGCATCTCTCCTATGAGGAAATGCCAAGAGAGCTGGGGCTGTTTAGCCTGGGAAAGAGAAGACTGAGAGGGGATCTTATCAATGCTTGAAATTAAAAAAACCAAGGTCTAACAATTATTCTGGAGCCCAACCAGACATCCACATTCTTCAGATGGTGGAGAAGCTCAGAGATCTCATTCAATCTCTGCTTCCTCCAACTTTTACTTCTGCAGTCTCAAGTTCAGCAATCTTTTATTACTAAAAGGCTTGTCCCTTACAGTCACCCCAAGGGGCTCTAACAGACTCAAACCAGAATTCAGTCATTTTTATCACAAAAACTTTGCAGCAAACAGAGGTTCCACTGTAAACAGGACTTCCAAGACGTTACTCAGACATTTTGATGCTTTTTGGAGCAGAGGAAGCCCCCACTTGTGACTGTGATTTTCAGTTTAGCCCTGGGTAAAAAGTTTAAACTTTTCACACTCCCTCTGTTCTACTGATTTTGCAGTGAACACCCCCTTATCTGTTACAGACCATTAACAAAGCTCCCTTTTTGTGCTCCCTCCCCCATGACATTTGGAAAAACGCCGAAAAGCTGTAACCATCCTCAGACTCCACCGGTCCCCACGTCCCAGGAGTGGGAGAAGGCAGAGACGAAGGTGTCCTGTGCTGCAGCTGAGCAGGGGTGCAGGGAAACAGGAATTTCCCTTTAGGGATCGGCTGCAGAGAATTACCTGGTTGCTTAGAAACACGAGATTAACCACGGCTCAGTTTTCCCCTTCCTTCGCACACGCACTTAAGGAGAGGCCATAAATCGGCTACTTGGGAGACTCGGGACAGCCCATCGGCGGGGTCACTGTGCCGGGTCAGGCAGACAGCAAGGGGTGAAGAGGAGGTTTCTTTCTGGTTTGCAATAAAAAGTTTCTTCTCAGTGAGTTTCAGCCGCCAGAATGAGAGTCAATCTCGTGCCAGGATTTCAGCTCTGATGACCATCAGTTGAGGGAAGGCAGCTAAGGCAAACAAAATAAGCATCCAACAAGAATAAAGCTGGTGATGTTTAAAGCAGATTATATTTTAAGCAAAAATTACTTTAATTTCTGCACCTCTTAGTCATGTTTTCCAGGTGAGCTGCCAAAGCATAGGTGGTCAACAGCAACAAATACACTCGCTGCCTGTGTGCATCTTCCATACCTCAAGGAGCCAGAGAGAAAGACGGATGAGAAACAGAGACCCAACTGCCGCTTTGCTTACCCTCCTTCATGTAACATGGAAGCAGGAAAAACAATCTAGATAAAACAGATGTGGACTTCATCTTGCACAGTTTACGGTCGAACCAGTTCAACATGAAAAAGCACCATTGCTAACGCAAACACGGGAGCGCAGCCCGCAGTGTGTGCTCAAGAGCTTTAATGAAGTCTCTGTGCGAAGCAAGCTCTCCAAGACAGATGTAACAGGTCGAAATACAGCTGAGCAGACATCTGCCTACAGAGTAACAGAATTCGGAAAGAGATACTGGGAAGTGTCCCTAATTTAGATGATTTCACATGCGTTCACATTCGCAGACATCAGCTCCCAGACCCGGAGAGGAAGGGACATGCCGTGTAGCATGTACCGAGTATAACCCTGTGGCCAAGAGCCAGCAGCGTGGTTATCATTATGCCGAGTAGTTATTACGAGCCGAGGGTTAATTATTAGCAGAGCTTAAAATCAAAGAGAGTTTGATCCAGCCTGCGTAGCTACACACACACAACTACTACCCTGGAGCACTTCCAGGCTCTTTCCAGACAAGCTCAACAGAGTTTAGACATGGACAAGGTACCCTGCTAAGGTAGAAGTGACAGGGACACCATAGCTCGGTGGCTCTTGAAAAGGGTTAGCGCCTATGTGAGTGGCTTTCCACCAGTACTTTTTGCAATACCACTTCAGTGGCTGTTTAAAAGCAGTGAGCATCACTAGGATAAAGTTACGTTTTGAGTATTATTTAAGTTCTGCACATGAAAATTCTCTCTTTGACCTTTGACTAAGAGCTGCCTTCTGCTCCACGCTTGCATGCTTTGCTATGAGTTCTGCAAGGACAGGTTTGCAGCTCTCAGAGCTCTGATTTCCTTCTAAGTTATTTAATATTTTATGATTTCGGGCTGGTGGGATGGGGAAGAAAAGGCACAGGGAACAAAGTAACAACATGGAAAAATGAACAAAACCTGAAATGACCTGACAAGTTGGGGTTTTTTAAGATTAACAGACTAAACTCAGATTTGGTGGAGTTGTTTGTTCTTTTCCACAGCAAAATGCTCTTTGGGCCAGCATGAAACATGACAGAGCTCTGCCAAGTAAGTCAGAGCACCCTGCCTTGCTCCTGAAATGAGCATCCCAGCCTCACCCAAGGTTGCTTTTCTCACTCAGTTGTCCTGTTAATTCAGCATTAACCTGATCCACTCAGTTCTATCAAACAGTTTCACTTGATATAACCTGCGTTAGGAAAGAAAACAAGGCAGGTGGGTGAGCAGGTACGGCTGAATTCAGAGTACAGTGGCAGGAGGAATCAATGGTAACATCCCAGTCTTCACCCAGAGCAATGCAGATGTGCAAGCCTGGACGTTTTGAAGGCAGGCGCAGCCACCAAGGACCACATGTGATTAACAGATGGACCACGCTCTTCTATAAACACCATGGAGAAGGAGGAAAGGAGAGTACGCCGACAAAAATGAACTAAAAATGACTACCCAAGCTGTCTAAACAGGGTGGTGTTTATATAGGATAGGGGCTGCCCAGCAGTGAACACTGCTCTTTTATATCCTCTTGTACGGAGTGCGGCACATCCACACGGGCTGACGCCACCGAGGGCTCCCTGCGAGTGAGGGGGGCAACTTTCCTTGGGCAGAGGATTTGTGTTTGCTGACTCTGCCAAAAAGAAATGGGAGCGACCTCTGCCTCCCCCACTGCCATCCCAGTAGCAGCAGGGTTTACGCTGCAGTTTGCAGGGTTTACATTGCCGGCCCCACATCTTTTTCTGTGTCTGCAGAGTTAGAGCGGAGGTAGAAACAGAGCCTAATTCTCTCACAGCAAAAGAGTCCTTTCCCAGCCCAGCATCTTGCATTTCATATTCCAGGTACTGCAAACAACCATCAAAAATAGGGCCAAAATTGTAAAGAGTCCCGAGGTGTTTGTCACTAAGGGTCACAGCTATGAGAGATGCAGATGAGGGCTAAGTCAACACGAGGGACCTTCCAGGCAGGCAGCACCAGCAGTTACGGTGACTGCAGATAGGAGCAGACCGCATTTTCACCAAGGAAACATTTGCCAAAATAGTTCTGAAGTGAGCAGTCCAAACACCCTCCCTGCTGTTTACACCGACACGCTCCCAAACGTGGCTCTTTCATTAGTAAATCAAATCTTGCTGTAGTAAATTAAAGCACGTTCCCGCTTGGCTCTGCTGGCCATCGCAAGGACAGAAAAGGTGAAGGCCTTCACTTGTGCCCCCTCCCTGGAGTCCTCCTCCAGTGCCTTCCATGCATAAATAAACCAAGGCAGGGTGATCTCCAAATAGGCCTCGCCCTGCATAGTCAAATAAGCTAGGGAAAATGTATGTGTGATTCGAAATATTTACATTTCAGGCAATGAAACTCCTTGTTTTGATACATTATACATGCTGGGATTACTAACGAGCTTGCAGACTGGATAGGCGCATTTTTCTGCACGGCTTTTTACCATCAGACATTGCTGGGTGACTCTGTTCAGGGACCAGGCAGACCCTGGAAAACTCAGGTTACGGCAGCATGGCTAAACAACGTTCTCCTGCTTACAGTATTCATTTATTCCATCCATTTGCTACCTACCAAGGCCAAAATTTCACGTTTTGCAGCTGCAGCCAGGCTAGGCCCTGGCTGTGCTGTTCGGTTACTTGTCATTCTCAGGCAGTCGCTGCTGCAATCTCACTTATTTGTAGTCATGCTATTGAAGCAGTGATGTCTTTTCAAGAGATTACACTGTGTAAATTAACTAAAATATTTTTTTTCTTAGTGGTCACAAATTAGACAACAGAAGCAAGGCAATAAATAATCTGGACATATACAAATTAACATTGAATTTGTTTGTTTTATAGTTTGAAGTCTGGAAATGTGACCCCTAGCCCTAAGCTAACGTCATTATTTCTATACTCAGATAAGAGTGCCACAAAAAAGAGTCTGAGGTGAGGCAGGAGCTTTTATTAGGCCAACAAACAGGAGTTACAGCCAGCCTGTTCAAAGACATTACCTCTCCCTCCAAACCTTGCCTTACTTAAATCATAAAAGCAACTTCACTACCCAAATGTTTCTCACTCTAACAATTAAATTTTGCATTTACTGGCAGTCCAAGAGTAGCCTCAGTTTGTAACTGACTGCTGTAACTAAACAACATTTTTTGTGCAGATGGGCACAAAAAGCACAGGATCACCGGTACTGGAAACAAAGCTGTGTAATTCTGGCAGCGTGGGCATTGGATCTGTGAGCTCCTCCACCCCCATGTGCCGCAACCCGGGCACCTGTGGAGAGTCCCCAGCAGCAGAAGGATGGGCCTTGGGACCAAACCACCTCCCAGCTGATGCTGCCCGGCATTACCATCGCTAGTGTGGGTGGGCCTGCATCCCAAATAACCGATCCGAGAGATGCGCTGGCTCCCTCGCAGGCGTGCGGGTTTCCTCAGGGGACTCCTGAGAGGCAGCAGCAAGCTCCTGAAGTGGCTGAAAGCCATATTTTCATTGCACATCCGCCGTCACGGCGCTGAATTAGGAGAGCTTTTTCTGTGAGGCTGGAGGAATAGTCGTATCCCACGGACTACCAGACAAACAGGTAATGTATAGCCACGGGGCAGTGGAGGGATATGCAGGAGCGTTTAGGAAAGCAGAATTTTTCCCAGAGCATCTTGAAGTCTGAAGAGAGCTAATAAACTGCTTCCAGGAACCAAGCACATAAAGGTACACAACCCTGCCTTGCCAGCTGCGCAGTAAACCTGGCCCTTTCAAAGCATCCTTGTTGCTAAGAAGAGCTCAGGCATCCTCAGAGAGCTTCTTGTTGAGACAGAAACGCAAGGAAATACTCATGAATTTCTTTCCTAGCCTATTCTTGTCCAGAGTAGCCACACAACTCCTTCTCACTGCCTCAAGGTGACAACAGCAGCAACAGCCAGAATGACACACAAATTACCCTCGGCCCCACTGCTCAGGCAGGACGGGGCTCCATGTTCAGCCTTTCCAGCTAAACCACTCCTTAACCCACCTCTCCTGGCACGGCCTCCAGTGCTGGCAGCTGCGCCTGAGCCCAGCTCCACGCGTATTGATCCTGGTACAAAGCCTATGCATGGCCTCACGGTGTGAAGCCGGAGGTCAGGGTCCTCTCCTATGTCACCCTCACCGCTTGCTCTGCATCCCCCTCCGCTGCGGGAACTCTGGTCGACTCCAAACAGGCAGCAATAGACCCAGGCTTGTCTCAAGTAAAACACCAGCAGAAAAAAAAAGCATCTTTTATTCAGTTTACATTTAACTGTAGAGCCACCTTCGTTCTGCAGAGGAGCCATCGCGCCAGCATCCAGAGTGGTTTAGTTAATCGACTTTCAGGGAAGTTAATTTGGATTAATTTTTGAGTGCTGTCATGTAGACGCACTCTACGTTATTCCTTAGCCACACGGTGGCCAGGCTCACTGCTCCGTGGTACTCTAAATAAATGCTAAATCTGTGGTTTAATGGTATCAGGCAGGCAGCAGCTGTTGCTGCTGAATGCCCAGCAGATTGCTATTGCTCTCAGGACTCTCATCAGGGAAGGCACCAAATAGCCTAAAGGTATTATTGTCTGGCAACAAGCATTTTCTTTCATAAACACCACCTGAAAAAAGAGAGAATTTCTATGTTGCAAAGAGACAACAAAAAGGTTTTCCTGTTCTCCTCCTCTGGGCACAAGGCTGTGGAATTTTTCTGTGAGGGGAAAATAAGACATAACACAATCTTCTGAAAAATAGTGTTCGAGAAATGGAAGGCAGGATACAGAATTAAATGCATAATTCATGGCTTGTGAGAGCCTTGAGGCAAGACCTTTCGGACTTGCTAATTGCTTTGCTGAGAAGTAGGCCAAAAAACATAATAATGACTCCTACACCTAGGCAAATACACACATAAAGCTGTTGTAACATCCACCTAGGAGCTTCCACATCGCCCCTCTTGCGCAGATGCACTGCTGGCCCATCCAACAACACGCCACCCAAGGACAAGTGCTGATCCGAGGACCTGGAACTAATTCTGGTATGTATTTGTGTCTATTCAGGTATTTGGACTATATTTGCAGGCAGATATATAAACTGTAGCCCTTGGAGGACCCTCACTGTGTGCTCAGAGCCTCAGTGTGCATGTGAGAGCGGCCGAGATGAGCAGCGCCCCCATCACAGCCTGGTTTACCCCACAGACCACAGTATCAAAAAATACGGTGGGTGCAAGATCAGATCGCAGTTTCAGGCAATGATATTAATACGACAAGAAGGGAGGATGAAGGCAAGCGTAACGGCTTATAGTTAGGCTTGGGCATGTGCATAATTTGGTGGATCTAAGTCATGAACAAAGCATCGAAATATCTTTTAGTTTCCTATGCCGCAACCACATCCTCCTCCTCCATGTCCCCAGCGAACACCCTTGGATTGTCTCATCCCAGCAGGCAAACTCACAGGCTTTTATCTACCTGCATGTTCACATCTTTCCTACTCACATTTTCTCTAGAAAATGCTATTTCAGCCAGTTCTCTGGTAACATCCTGCCGACTGCCGCCAGCCACTGCTGCTTCTCCTTTGCTAGGCCCCACCGGAAGTCGGCCTGAAGGAGCTATGAACGCCTGCACCATTGCTGTTTCCAATTTGTTACTGAATCCAGTTAAGAGTCATTAAGTGCCTTAAAAGAGATGGAATTGCCTCTAAAGCACAGGGATCAGTCGCTTTCCTGCTCCGTCAGCTCCTCCGGCCCCAGCCCCTCTGAAGCAGCCCTCCTCTTGCTGTCCCCTTGTAACCCTCCTCCCCTCAGCATCCTTAGAGAAGGCTGGCCCCTCGACTGATACTCTGCATTTACTGATGTATCAAAATTACCCTAAAAATTCATTCATAAAATCTAGATCAGTATCTTCCATAAAGCAGCTTATCTCCACGAGGTTGCACAAGTAAAACTACTGAAAGTTCAAGAAAACAGAATCTGTCCCTTACTATGCTAAGTCGTACTATGGTCATGAATTTACCGAAGTATATTGAACTTTTACTGCTAATACATTATTTACTTACTTAAAGATGTTCCGTCTATTTCTCAGGGTCAAGAAGATAAAAAAAAGCAGAAAGACTTGAGAGATTAAGAGAAAATAAGGTTAAACATCCCTGGGTTTGATGGGTTTCATCTGGAAACCATCAGTACTGGCTCGTGAAACCCGGTAGTATGAATGAAGCTATCCATTGTATGATAGTGGAATAAAATTTCAAAGCAAGTAAAACATCTTTTTAATGATATTTCAAATAAGAGACAGAAGAGACAGACTGCTTTGCAACATCTGCTGTATAAAAATCTTAACTATTAATCTGGAAATGTAAAAGGCTTCACAATGAAGGAAGATGAATTTAAAGAGCAGTAGAAAAGTCAGTGGAGAAGTGCAAAGAAGCTGAGGATCCCCAGACTTAGACCAGACTCAAAATGCCAATGCCTAGCTCTGGAGGTAAATACCCTCCAAGTTACTTTACAATTGAGAAGCAACATGGCTCAAATCAACCATTTCACAGCCACCCATATCATTTTACCTCTACCAAACTCACTGTCCTTTACACATTCTCCAATTTAGGTGCTGACATCTACAAGAGGCATACAAGGAATTCACTGTTTCCCCAAGGCCAGGGCTTTACAGCCCAAATAAGCAAATTAAAGCCAAAGCATGAGAAAGGGGAAGTGAGAACAACAGAAAAATGTCACTTAATCTTGTGAGTTCCACCTTTAATAAATGTTGATAGCTCCCACACTGGAAGTAAGTTAAATAGGCATTAGCACTAAGTGCTGTTTGGTGTAGTTTTAATTTGCTCTGCGACCTACCCATTTGGTCCAAGAGAGAGAAGTCATTAAAAGCAGAATGGGTCCATTGCAATTGCAACACAAAGGGCAGTCTTTCCCTTCATACAAAGAATACCAGCACAGATGGTGAATCAACATTTTGCAGGAAAATCCGTGTGCTTCCACATTAATGAGACACGGGTTAGAGGAACACAGCATTATACACTGTCGTCATTATGTCAGAAGTGATTTGTTGTCCAAGCTTAGGTATCCAGATGGTACCAAAAATACTCCAAACTTTCTGTAAGCACAAAGCTTTCACTATAATTAAAAAATGGCTTTGGAAAATACACGGGTTTCTCCGAGTATTCCTAGTTCACTTTTTAAACTGCCAAACTTGCCCTGGATTTTGAGTGCAGTGCTTTAACAAGGAGTACGTATGTGCACCAGGAAGCCTCAAAAGGCAGAGCTGGGGAGTGACAGCACAGGAGAGGGGAGCTGTACAGGACAATCACAACCCCAAATAGCGGAGAAGACAGAACTGGGGAGCCAGGAGCTACACGGGGCTTCCCTGGTGGAAACACCAACAAGGTCTTCAGAGAAGACCTGTTTTTCGGAAGTCATGTCCAGAGACCTCCGTGCAGGATGGCACTGAAGCAAAACTGAACAAAACATAGGTGAGACATGTTCATAGGGTCAAAAGAGCTTAAACTTGGGTCAGAACCTGCTTCTGGTTCAGATCAGGTTTAACCCCCACCCCTCATGATGAGGTTTACCCATAGCAGAGCCAAAGCAATTGGGCTTTATAACTAAGTCCCATTATTAACACACTTTTGTTTCTGATAGGAGCCTCAAAAATCTTCATGAAAAGCTTGCAGTGAAATAATTGCTTTCTTTTCACTTCCCCCTAGCAGACTCCCACGCGTTTAACTGTTATTTTTTGTCATCGGAGTAAACTGTACAGCCTCTCTTAAAACGCTCACCTTTAAAAAAGCAGCTTAGAAAATACCAGGCTAAATTTGACGGTTTTTTACGTTTCAAAGCCAAGGAAGGGTTCTTCTGGAAGAAGATGACACCTTTTCTGTTCAAGAGGATTGAAAATCTGCTGTAGAAAAAATGGGGAAATAAAAGAAAGAAAGAAAAAGGAAAGGAATAAACTGCTGGGAGAGTGCGTGGGAGGCAGGATTCAGTCCTTAATCCGACAGCTGTATGTCAGCACTTCTCCACAAACATACCTATAAGGGACCTAACTGTTTTCCTCTTTGCATCGCTATTCGTTTGTGCTGTTTCCTACTGACACCCCTCATTTTTAGGTTAGCTTCCCGCCGGTCTCTTTGCACCATGTCCAAAAGCTGAACAGGTTAACAAAGCAAGAAAAGCTGATATTGCTTCATCGATCCATTTGCCTTTCTAAGTGCCTCAAACAAATTCGTCTTGGAGATTAAAAATCATATTGCCAACCATGCCACAGCGAGTGTGGTCCAAGGAGAGATTTGCAGGCTGGTAACTAGGGAGCAGGCAGTGGAGGCGGCTGCTCAGCTGATGGATATAAATAGTAAAATCCTAGTCAACAGGATATTATTGTCCTTTGGGGTTCCCAAAGAAGCCTTAAGCGATGGATCAGCTCCTACGCACACGCTGATCTCAAGTGCAGTGGGGAGGCCCTGCCCAGGCATGGCTGGAGGCTCTTTCAGGAGGTACCAGGTCCCAGCACTTCCCATGCTCCGGTGGGAAGAAAGAGAAAGAAAGCGGGGGCGAAGGGGCTCAGCAAACCCCCTGTCGTCTGTTCGTTCCTTTATGTATTAATAACTCTGCGAATCATGAGACTAAACAGCAATGCTTGCCTCTGCTCATGCCATGAAGCCAAGCCTAGGTGGAGATCACCAGACAGATAGCAAAGAGCTTGAGAAACTGGGAAAAGATAACAGAGAGAAAGGGAGTCTTCAAGGAGCGGGTCCGAACGGCGTATTTATCAAGCTGTGACTCTCAGTGATTGCAGAGCATCCATTATAAACCACATTTCGAGGTGAGGCAATTAACTGTCTCATTCACAGAATCAGTATGGTTGGAAAAGACCTTTAAGATCATCAAGTCCAACCATTATCTAACCCCACCATGCCCACTTCTAAATCAAGTCCCTGAGCACCATATCTAGATGGCTTTTAAATACCTCCAAGGATGTATCCATTCCTCTACGGCCTTTGCAGAAAGGAAAACCAGAATCTGACTGCTCTCCCATTTCTAATCTTGTTCCTGCTAACTGACTTCCCTCTCTCACAGAACACATCCTCATAACCATCCAGGGCAGACAGACATCTTTAGGTAGATCTCTGTCTCTATTCATGCAGGATTAATGTGACTCATCCATGCCCTAAGCAAGCTCTCCCTTGGCTTCCTCTCCATCCCACCGAGCTCTTTCAGACCCACACACAAGGGACACAGAGTTTCAGGACAGTGGATGTAGCACTGCTCTCTGTTAAAATAACATTCGGGTGATTCTGAGAACTGAAGAGTATGATTTGACAGCAAGTTCAGCCTAGGATAAAATTTAATCTGATCCATTTATGCATGCAAATGGAAAGCTTTTATTAGCATACATTCCTCAAAGAAAACAAATCCTAGTTCCTGAAGATGTTCACCATGAACTACCTTCTTCCAGCTTCTAGTAGTGAGTTTTACTCCTTCCCCAGCTCCACTTTATGTCCCTTCTTGCAACACATACTCAAAGCAAAGCAAACAAAACTCCTGGAACAAGCTCAGTGAGCTGAAAGCACAGTAAGAAGAGGCAGAGGGAGCACAGCTGTTGGGTCTTGACTGAGATAATTCCAAAGCACTTGGAGAAGAAAAGGTTTCACCTGAAGATGATCAGAGAGTAATTCATAAAGATGGTAAGACAGTAACTCATAAAGATGATCAACAAAAGACTTCAAAAATACATCTTCACAAAAAGGGAGAAGTAGAAGAAAGCGGGTTGACTCCATTCCACAACATTTTGTTCTTCTTGCATTAAAAACAATAATCCTAAGCCAAGCCAAAATGAAATCTGATTGCACTCAGCCTTCACACCAAGTGGTGTGCACTGGGGAGACAACAAGCACGAGCAAACCCAGGAGGAAACCACCCACTGCCAAACACCACAGGCTGGGCTGGGAGCTTCATGTGAATTAGCAAGTTGTACAGATTTCCAATAGACAGGGTGGCACATATGCACTAGAGTTCATGTGAATTTGGTGACATTGTCAGCCTCTGCTGTCAGGTGGTGAAGGAGAGGAAAAAGAAGGCGTGAAGACAGGAATTTGGTCAGGTTGTTATAATGGTCACCTTGGAAAAAGGAGACCAAGGTTCAAGGCCTGCTCCACCAACACCTTCTATCTTCACACACAGAAAAGTGTCATTAGGCTGTCTGGATAACTCTGAAACAAGCCCTCTGGCTCTCATGTGCCTTTGATCCCCAAACCCAATATAGGGGTGTCAGCTAGAAAAACACATCAAAACCATGAGACACTCAAATACTAAGGAAACAGAAGTAATTCTCTGCCAGAAGACATTTCGATTTTGGTCAAGACAAATGCAGAAAGCAAGCTTACGCGTGTCAAAATTATCTTAATACTCAAGCTTGGACCTACAGCTTTTAAACGCAACTTCCACGTCCAGAGCAGCCCCATCCTTCTGGAAGGATGCAGCGTGCAAGAACGCACACGTGTAGCAGCACCAAGATGAAGTGGGCAGCCCACGCCAATCTTCTTGCCATGGGGATGTCAGGTTAGCACGTTAAGCTGTGTTTTCCATGCAGCTCCTGAGAGGCAGCCTGTGTTCAGGCTCCCAGACTGATCATTAGTGTGATAAATGAAACGAGCGGAAACTTTGGCTCGTAGAGCCCGAGCCGCAGCAGCTCTGCGTCACTCTTCCTAAGTTTTGGTTCATTAGTGAAATGAGAATATCAGAGGTCAAGTGAACTTTCGGTTCATCATTAAGTGCCTGAATGGCAAAGCTGTTTACTGGCTTGAGTGATGCAACATCGGGGTCTCATCTGAGCTTGCTGCAGGTACCCAGACCACCTCTGCAACTGGCTTTCGTCATCAGAGTCAGCGTAAAAGTGAAGGACTCAAATAGGCATGAAGAAAAGAGATCCTGCATGAAAAACTGCTCTAGAGCCATCTGTGGGATGGGCAATGAATGTTTAGCCCTTCCCCAAAATTAAAGGAAGTCAAGGACTTGAAAGGTACCCGAGATCTGACAAAATTCGATACAACTTGCTGCACTAAATAAGTTTCCAAACTGCCTTGAGAGAGAGATGGACATCAGCTTTCCAGCCCCCCAGCCACACCTGGGTCTCTCAGCACCTGAGGACAGCCCCTCTTGGTGACATCTGGGACTGGACGGGAAGTGTGTGCTGCCCTTCTCCTGCAGACAAGGGCCACCATCACCAGGGTCACCACCGCTTCCTGACTTCAGAGCAGCCACACCGGTGCAACGTCTGAGTTCTTAAATTAAAATAAACCCATGATGAGTGATACTGTCAACCGCTGCACTACAGACGAAGGGTTTTGCAGCGTCTCTTAGCTGTACTAGCAACCAAAACATGGTGCTTCCTCTTGATACACGCAGGTTTTGAAAACAATTAAATCTCCTGTCTTCTTTGATCCTTCTGATAAACACAAAATCTTTTAAAGTTCTGAAAGGCCAACACTGAATACATCAAAAAGACTGTCTACCTTCAAAAGAAGAAATGCAGCGTAGCCAGCAAAAATTCATACTCTGTTTTCTTTCAGCCAAGGTCAATAATCGTATTAACTCCTGGAAGAAGGCTGAGCACAAGTTCTTCTAAACTAACATTAGGTCCCTTCAAAACTTTTTTCTTTATAATGGACAGAAATGGAAAAATCCATGCAAGAGCCCCTGTAGCTTCAAATCCCTCCTTGCCCTGTATTCAGGGAGATCTTAAAAAAAAAAAAAGGATAAAAAAAAAGCTGCGAGAAACAGGAACGAAACGCTGTTCAGTGGCGTTAATCATCAGGGACGGGAAGTCCCCTACCATGCGTGGAAACCGAGAACAAGGACAGGGATCGAACGCTTCCCACCTCCTCTGAACAGTAACCGCGGGAATCACCCAGGATTCGCCACAGCAACAGCCGTACCGAGTGCCGTGTCAGAAAGGGAGAACCAATGGGAATTTCTGACGGCTCGTCTTCTCATTTGGGCAGGATTTTCATGATTCACCGATTTTAGGTGTCCCATGAAGACGCTGGCCGCAGTCCCTCCTGCGCTACCCTCAGGTTTCTGAGGACCACGCAGCTGGGATGGGGCTAAAACTTTATTAAAGTTATATAGTTTATTATAGTTATAACTTTTTAAAGTTCTAACTGCCGTTCATGTTTATCATGAACATCAGAACGAGCCAGAAAGCTTTAAGCACGTGTCCAGACAGAGTCATATGAAGGATCAGTTTTTAACAAAGTTATCTCCCTTGGCATTGCTTCCATTTGTCACGGCGCCAGGACTCTCTTGCCCTACCCATGTTTCACTGAGCCAAGAGAAGCACAATCAACCCTCAGTTGTGAACTACACTGACTGCATATGCAAAACACCTCCTGATTGACGGTTAGGGGTTCTTTGCAAAGACTAAAACAAAATGGCAAGGTACTCCTGACCATCAGTGGACAACAGAAGGACGGCCCACACATGCAACTAGGCCCTGGGCTTTCAGAGTACTCCACTTCAGAGCTTCAGCTGGACTCCCATAAAATGGACAGTCCAGGCTCTGATATGGCTCTCACAACATACAAATAACCCATGGATGCCTGATGATTGAGGGGTTTATTGTACTGTTATTTGGATTTCTTTAATAAAAAAATAGGAAAACCAGGCTGGAAGAATAGAAATGTAGCTTATGATAGCACTTGAGAGATATGAGGCACTAGCAAGATTAGTGCATGTCAGAGACCTTTCACAGAGACCTCTCAGAAGTATCATCAAATGCTTTACCCTGAGGGACAGGTCCAAAACAGTTAAACCTACATGTTACCATTAATAGCGATGGTAATCTGAGCGGGGAGCAAAAAATGCATGTAGGCAGTTTATCTTCCTGGTGCAACTTCAAAGATGCTTTTTTTTAAGGGCTCTTTGTTAACCTGGAGACTGCAACGGCTGAGCCACAGCAAACACCAGCCACCTCAGTCCCTCTGAGGGACAATCCCAGGTGCAAGACCGAAATCTCAGCTTCCATGTAAGTCTGGCTACAACGTGGAGCACCCGCCTTGCAGGTCCCAGTATAACAACAGTAGCACCACGGCATCCACCGTGATGAAGGTTAATTAGACACCCGAGACTTGCTTCACAACCAGGTAACTACAAGAGTCTCCAGCTCAACCCAAACATGAAACAGAAAACTGAGAAGCCTGGTTGCCAAAAAAACCCCATAAACCCACCAGTAAAGACAAGTACAATAAGGTTTCATAGAATCACAGAATGGTTTGGGTTGGAAGGGACCTCAAAGCTCATCCAGTCCAACCCCTGCCATGGGCAGGGACATCTCCACCAGCCCAGGCTGCTCAAAGCCCCGTCCAACCTGGCCTTGAGCACTGCCAGGGAGGGGGCATCCACAGCTTCCCTGGGCAACCTGGGCCAGGGCCTCACCACCCTCACAGTAAAGAATTTCTTCCTAATGTCTAATCTAAAACTACCCCCTTGCAGTTTAAAGTCATTACTCCTCATCCTGCCACTACCTGCCTTTGTAAAAAGTCCCTCCCCAGCTTTCCTGTAGGCTCCTTCAAGAATTGGAAGGTCGCTATAAGGTCTCCCCCAGAACCTTCTCTTCTCCAGGCTGAACAACCCCAACTCTCTAGTCTGTCTTCATAGGAGAAGCCCTCTGATCACCTTCATGGCCTCCTCTGGACTCATTTTAACATGTCCATGGCCTTCTTGCGCTGGGGGCACCAGAACTGGACACACTACTTCAGGTGGGGTCTGAGCAGAGCAGAGCAGAGGAGGAGAACTTACTGCCTTCAGACAAGATTTGGTCTTCTACTTAAAATCCCTGTGCACACAAAGGCACTAGTGCCACCATCTGATCCAGCTGGGCCTTTTGGTGGGTGTGGGTAGGGCATTGCTGACTTCAGCACGGCTTTGGATGGACTGAGATGTGTGAAGCATCACCAGAGCGAGGAAGGCAGCACCACAGCCTGTGGGATCTGCATTGCAAGGCTGGAGTCCGGCTGGGGTATAAATCTGAATGTGCCACTAAACAGCCCTGATTCCTGGTAAGGGACACGAGCAGAGGCTTCTTTGCCTGGCGTGAGACACTACAAAATACACTCATCCTCAGTCTTAATTAGGACAGAATAAAGATCCAAAGGGATACATGCATTAAAGGCAACAAGGACTGCATTACCAATGTTTCTATTTGAAATTAATCCTGTGGCACATATTTAGCGAGTATTTATTTTGTAAACAACTAGAATTATACTACCAAAAGAGAAAGACATGAAAATTTCCATAATGAAGCGATCAGCAACACTGGTTTTGAAAGGTCTCATTTCTGACTAGAAACAGCAAAAGATGCTAACATAAAAATGCATAAAAAGCAGGGTAACTTGTTCATAGATTCACTGGATGTGAATTACACTGATATGGACCAGAAGAAACTTTCAAGATACTACAGCACAAAATATGTTTACATATATGTGTGTGTGTGTGTATATGAGTTAGTGGAAAATAATTAACAGAATCCCTTGGAAGTATTCCAGTATTTCAACAAATATGTCTTGAATCATGCCATCAAATTAAGTGAAGAGCATAGAGATGACTGCTATCTTAGTGTTTTGGTAACAT
The DNA here is from genome assembly GCF_000695765.1 of Mesitornis unicolor. NCBI lineage: Eukaryota > Metazoa > Chordata > Aves > Mesitornithiformes > Mesitornithidae > Mesitornis > Mesitornis unicolor. The sequence continues at coordinate 16,520 of NW_010191466.1, forward strand.
CTTTTCAGATTCAGTGGGATTTCTGGTTTCAGAAAGAAATCCCCTCTGCTCGCAGGCTACACGTCCACAGCCATTCACCCTGTAGACATCCAGGCTGTTGCCATCATGAGCCTCCTCAGAAGATGCCGATTTAAACTCATGTCTGCGGCTATAAAGCCCCAAACTACAGCTAAAACACAGCTCAGCTGGTTTGCACAGAAATATGCAGCAATTATAATGAAGTAAAATCCATCCTGCAGTCCTCCACCTACACTGCCTGTATTTAACTGCTTGGGGAGAGACAAAAATAGAATAGCAGGTAAAGAGATGTGTAAAAAAAGACATTAAAAGGTGCTGCGATGTCCTTCACCCCCCCAGCACCGACACAGATGTGACTGCTTATCTGGTAATTTCTTCTCCTGAATCCACAATGTTGAGAATCTTTTTGACTTCTACATGACAAGACAGATAACATTTGGCTTTCCCCCTTTAGACATGCCCTTAACAATCATGCTGCAATAACAGTAGGTTTAAACAGCACAGGACATAAACAAATGATGTTTAAATGGACGCTGACAAGCCAAAACACCCAAGGTTGCGCGCAGTCCAACAGAAAGATGTCTTTAAAACGGAAAAAGGAAACAAAGCCATTCCTTTGTAATATTTTCAAAGTAAATGCTACAAATACTTCAGGATGGAAGTGACATAACCTTGAAGTTGTCTTTAGAAGGAAAATTGTTTGGATTTCTCCAGTCAGCTCCACACTTGGACGCCAAACACGAGTCTCTTTTGATGAGGTGTTAATACACAGGTGGAAGAGTTCATTTGACTGCAGAGCTACTGGGCGTGATTTGAATTTGGTGGCATTTCGTCCATGCAATGGGACAGAGAGCCCAGACATCTAATTTGCTAGAGAAATGAGGCGCTGACCTTGTTAAAGCTGTGCGCTGCAACACGCAATCTGTGCTCGGTCTTACCTCTCACTGCTGCTTTATTTCACTGCCAGGGTTCCCTACATCTGAGCAGCTATTCCCTCCAAAATCCAGGCAGGTACGGCACTGTCCTGATGGAGACCATCTCCAGCAGAAGACACATGTTTCCAGCATTGCCTGGAATAATTTCTTATATTTCATATTTTCTTATGTTTCTTATACCTGGATCTGAATCTTCATTTTGGGGATTTCACATTTATAACTCGCAGGCCTATTTAACTTCACTTTTACACAGAACAGGCTAACTGTGTGGTTCTACAGGTCTAAGGTTCTCCAGGCAATTTAATCTTTCCAAGTATCACCTTCATCTGCAAGGAGCTCCGCTGAAATGAGCATGTCTACAGGTAGAATG
>NW_010191466.1:17873-18895 GCF_000695765.1 Mesitornis unicolor
TATGGGGACGAGTTACGGAAGAGTTAAAGTAACGAACAGTAACGGCGCCTCACTTTTGGATACAGGGAAACATTAAAAAAGGCTCCCTTCCATTTATAAAATTGCCATGTGTTTGAAAGGCCTGTCAAACCACAGCGAGCAGGCTGAATGCTGCCGTATCTTGTAATTAAAAACAAAATATTACTCTCTGTAGTTCAGTGCAGCAGTCATAACAACGATGCTTCACACAGAAATAGATAAACAAAAATACAGAGCGGAAAATGTTCAAGAGTTCCTGACTAACCATGAGCAGCTGCCTTTGGATGTCCATCAGAGATGCATGAACCCTGCAAAATAAAGACACGCAGACACCCTCACTGACAGAGAGAGTTAACTATTATCAGTTAGGGATCTGTATTACCTCCTAAGATACAGACCTGTTACCTCGGAGGAAGCTGAGGTTCCTATCAGTAACAAATACAGTTACCACCGTCTAAAGCTCATAAAAGTCTTGATCTTAAGCATCTGAACAGGAAGATGAGAAAAATCAGAGAGCGCTGGGAGTTGATGACTGTGGTTCACCCAAAGGTACAAACCAGGGCAAGGATGGGGAGCAGCTGGGGCTGGTATTGCTCAGTTTATTTCTTTCATCCCATCATCACTGGTTTTTGCATTATTTCTGACAACACTACAGTATATTCCTGCATAGCCCTCCAAATATGTTTGAAGGCCACGCAACCCTGAGAAGAGCAAGCCCGAGACTTCAAATCTACTGAAATCAAGGAATAAGCATCTATGGATTTCTGTGGGTTCTGGATCAAAGCCTGAGTTGCAAAATGATGAATAGCAGCTAGACTTCTACCATCCCAGCCCGTGTATTTTATTTTATAAGTGCCAGAGATGGAAAAAACATCTGACTGCACAAGTAGCATCTCCACGTATTTAATTCCAAGGAATATAAGGAAAGATACCCATAACTAAATATACATTCAGAGTGCTGCAAAGCACAGGTCCAAAATATCATCTAAAAGAGTCATTCCTGC
>NW_010191466.1:18926-22087 GCF_000695765.1 Mesitornis unicolor
GGATGTCGCCTCTTTCTACTGAATGCAATTCACCACATAAGGGAGTAGATTTTGGATGCTCCTAAATCAAGGTTCCAGTAGGGAAGATTTTAAAATATTCTGGTGTTGTAACAAAATGTTCCCGCTGGTGTTGTAATGAAAGAAAGAAAGAGGGGGGAAAAAAGAAAGAAACATCTCCTGGCAGGAAATTAATTATTGAGCATTCCACTGCTTGGTGATGTGCTCCTACATTCTGCACAGGCTTTCCATTTCGCTCTTTCTGTATGTGGAGAAATTCACTATGGAGAATATAGAAACGCAACGAAGAGCACAATAATATCAGTTTATTAAATGCATTTAGAAACCAAACAGACCTGGAGGGAGGGATTTGGTTTATGCATCGCCACACCTGGCCCTTATTCTCTCCTTACATCACCCTCTCCTCTTCTCCATCAGATTGTCACTTTTGCTTCTGTTCTCTGAGATTGCCTCTGTCCAGAACAGCAGCAGCGCGTCTGGCTTTTAGCATCACTTACCTGCGACAGCTCTGAGCTATGACTTCCTTCATTGAAAAAATAAAATGGAAAGATCTTAAGCGAAAGGGAAAATAAAAGCCCATCATCATATGCCTGTGTCTACATATCCAGATGTAATTCCATTTTTAAAACCATCCCTTTTTTCCCCTCTATGTCCAGTCAGTTCAGCAAATTTCACCCCTGGCTGTCAGTTTTAGTCTCCCTGTGAAAAAGCTGAAAACCCCACGCATGCCAACATTTCACCCATCAGTTACATGACAGAATACACAGTTCCTGAGGCTACTTCTGCACCCAAAACATGCATCTAGAACAACTCCTGAATCTGGTGGGATCACACCGCTGCAAAAGCATCCCTGTGAGAGCAGAGACTTCCCAGTAACCAGCATCCTGGATCCCTTCTGGATGTGGACCTACCAAACCAGAGAGGGAAGACGCAACAGACTGAAACAGCATATGCCATCTCCAAATAGTATTTCACGTCAGCAGCGCTCTATAGCTCAGCTAAGATGTAACGAAAAACTTTTCAAGAGAAATGAATAATTATAGCTTTTAAAAATGGAGGCAGAAAGGGTATGGAAAACCGCTACAGCAGATGGCTGTATGATGCCTGCAGGGACTTTAATACCAGCGAGGCTGCTGAGGTGCCAGTGGTACCGTTTCTCGTGGCCATCACCATCTCTTATTTGACTCCATGCATCAACAGAAGAAGGTGGTCCATCTCCATCTGCACACAGACATGCCAGTGTTTGCCTGCACTCTTCATATCTCCAAACATTTAGTTGCTGCTTCTCTCCCTCTGCATCAGACATCTCTTGGATCTATATTCATACCATGGGGTCCCCAGAAACTTCCCCATATCATGGAAAGCAGCTTCAAGTATGTCAAATTTCCCACTGAAAGGAACCATCAACTTCATAGCACCCACCCGAAACACAGTGAGTCTTGCTGCGGGAGTGGGAGACACAGCAGCAGAGGAGGACCCTCACCACCCGAGGTCCTTTGTGAAGTTTTTCACCCTAGACTCATTACTTTCTCGCACATCAAAACTGTTATTGGTTCTGTAGCTGACAGTGACACCCGCGGTGATTCAGATCGCATTGTTTTGAGAGGAGAGAATGAATTCTGAATTATAAAGCAGGAGCGAGTTTCATTACCACACATGAACACAGAGCATATGCTGCCATTTGACAAGAAACGATCCTGAAGAGAAGCACCGCGCTTTGCCACCGAGCTCCTGAGTGACAGAAATCACACTCTCCTGAGTATCAGACTCACCATCTGCAAAATGTTTCTCATCTCTAGAAGTTAATGTGAGAACTATGTGTTACAAACCACTTCTACTGTAAGTGAGAGATGCTATAACTTGCTTTGGAGCAGCACCTTAAAACAAATAAATGCCTTTTCTCCCCTGTAAGGGCCCACACAGGACATAAAACTTCGGAAAACCCTAGTTAGTAGTGCAGGCAAGGTGATAACTAATACATCTCCCAAAATTCCTCTTGTGTGGTAAGAAGGGAACAGGAGGGTTTTTTCATGAACATAATGTTATTCAAAGGAATTTGCCCTGTAGGATGACATTCTCCTACAGGGCTATAAGAATTTTAGAGAAGGCTGTGTGCATCTGTATAAATGCATTTTAAGTTCCAGAAAGGAAAATGAGTTTAACTCCTTCTTACACAAATGACTGAGAGGCAAAGCCAAAACCGTATTACTCTTTCTAAGAACAGAATTATCTTCTATTCCTTCTCCAAAAATGCCCACGAATTAAGGCTTAAACGTGGTTTAATTGCTACAGTTTTGAGCAACAAGAGATCAGAGGCAGAACACACAGAATTGAAAGAGACAGAGCCAGGAGTCAGAAACGTAGAATTACGCGGTAATGAGAGACTGTCAAAACCCAAGGGGAGTTCAACCTGGAATCAACAGCCCTGGCTGCGCTCAAAATCTGAATTTCAGAGTTTATGATGATGCAGGTCAAAATGTTGACCCCATCAGCAGTTAACTGCATTAACAGAGCATCAGAGCTGAAAAGAATGGCTAATTTGGGTCTCTCTTCTGATAAATTATACATGTTCTATAATCAAGCCAAACCAAAACTAATTTCCAGCAACTGCACTGCCTCTGCCAGTAGACAGTGCTTTAATGTCATTATGCATAAACAGGAAGAGATAATGACCTATAATTCAAGTCTATTATTTTTACAGAACATGAAGATACACTGCAGTACAACATGAGCTGCTGATTAAGCCGGGTATGTTACATTAAAGGAGTTGTTCTCCCATAGACCACTGCTGCTTTTCCTTCTTTCATAGATTCTCGCTGTCTTTGCCAATCACGAAGAGTTTGCTGGCGAGGGGCACCATAACTTTGGAGAAACTACTGTACCAATACCAAACTACATCCAGACCTAGGTTATCAGCATCCTTTCTGCCAGCACAGCCTGTGGCAGAGCAGAAGAGCATCTCGTAGGTGATTTATCCAAAAGCTATGCCCGTGTTTATTCAACAGGAGGTACATTAAATGGAGTACTCGGATAGCCATCGGCTTCCCTTCAGATCGCCCCGATACGGACGCGGTGCCGTCCGGAGAAGGTCGGAGCGGGCAGGGCGGGCTCTGCCCCAGGCAGCTTGAGGGGCACAGCCGGTG
>NW_010191467.1:0-8127 GCF_000695765.1 Mesitornis unicolor
CCATATTAAACCTCAGCCCATTGGTCTCAGCTCATCAAAGATGTTCTGCATCAGACAGACAAGGGTCTTGCACTCTGCAATGAGATATCAATTTCTGAGTAGTTTGAGAACTATCAGGTGTTTTTCTTCAGTTCTGCAGGCTTTTAATTGTTTTCTCTTGCTGGCCATCTTTCTTCTGACGAAATACTGCTTCACCTTCCATTACACCTATTTTTCAAAAGATTCCTCACACTATTGCTGTTCTACCATAAATATTAGTTGATGTTATGTCACAGACATTGCTTCTGCAGGAGTGTTTGGCTGTTGTGTCTGAATTTTGTGGCCACTGTTGAGGGAAGTGTGTGCGTGGCTCATTCCCACACCTGTTTCCTCCTTGTGTTTCACTGCCAGGGAGGTTCTCTGGGGTCTGTGTCATGGAGTAGCCTGGGTCAAACAATTTTTCTGTAAAACATTTATCTTTCCATCTATCTTCCTCTTTATACACATGAGAGAAATAGAGAGAAAAGATTGTTAGGAAGTCATTACTGAAGGAAAATAGAATTACAAGAGGCATTTCCCTGTCAGGAAGAGAGCTACTCTTCAGCTCTCCCCTTGTCATGACTCTATTTTATTTCTGTTCATTAAAATTGGAATATTTTACAGTTTCTAGTGTACTGTTAGGTAAAAAGTTAAAGTTGCATACAATATCGAGAATTCCTTTCAAGAGATCAGGATATGTTACCTTCTTGGCTACTACAATGAAACCTTAAATATTTGTTTTGGAGTTGCATTTTGCAGACTCCAGTCCTGTGTGATATTTGGTAAATGTACCAATTTGTCAACTAAGCACTGGACTTTTGCAGCATTTTCTCCTAAAGAACTCCCTATTAAAACTAATGCAGGGGGAGTACGTTCTTGCTCATCATGAATAAGTGTATCACAGTTTGGTCCTAAATGAACTGGTAGTTATGTACTTGCAATCCTTCCCAGCTGCTGACAAGACCTGACTGAGCTGGCTAAGCCAGGCACAGAAGCAAAGAAAAATTCTCAAGAGCCTGAATTATGGAACATAATTTTAAAGGAAAACATTGACTGGGAGTTTTGAAGGAAGTAGAGAGATTTTGACCACTGTTGCTTAACAAATATGCTGTTGTCTGTACTCTTTCTGCTTTTATAAAATACTTGACTTTTGAAATTAGTTAAAGTAAGACCTTAATAAAAATCTGCTTTTGGAATTGCCACACATGCTGCAGAGTACTGATAAAATTCTGTCTACCTTGCCTCAGGTATGGATTTCAAAGGTGGGGTTTTTTGTTGTCAGTTAAACTTTTGGGACAAAATTAATTGGATTAATTTGGCACAGCCTTAAGTTCTCAGCATTTGAGAACAAAATTAACTAGATTATTTGAACATAGCCCTAAGTTCTGAGAGCATCTGGCACTGTCTGTTCAGTAGAAAATACTGTCTGAAATGGATGCTGCTGTAGGCTGCATAGAATAAAAAAGCAAAGCATTTGCAAATTACATCAGGATTGTGATACCTTAGGAAAGCTTTCTTCTCGTGTTCATCCAGCTGACAATCAGTGTTGGACTCCTTCAAAACAGAACAAAGCAATGAATGCTGCTCATTCAATTTTTCCCAAAAAAAGAATCCATTACTCTGAAGAGATAACACTCAGGTAAACTAGGATTTTAGAACTTTGGCTCAAATAAGATGATAACTGAAAAGAGATGCTAAGAGATGCAGGAATAGCACTGAAGGAGAAAAAGATTCATCAAAAATAATAAGAAACTACCTTAATTCTAAGAGATGTACCCTTTGAGAACCAGTTTGAACTGGTCCCAAATGCTTTTCCAGTTGCTTTGTTATTCCTGGAAAGCCAACAGTTGTTCATCTGCTGAACAGGTTCACACTTTTCAATCTTAAAATAAAGAACAATTAGTTTTGGAACTCTAGGTTATGGATTTCCAAAGCATCTCAGTGACTTTGCTTTACCATTAGATAGGCTCCCCAGGTGCATTTTTTAAAAATTAGAGTAAATGTCCAGTTTCTTAAGGTCTCCTGAAAATCAAATCAGTTACATCAAATTCACATCTGCCTATCAGTAAAGCGAGAGATGTTCTATTCTCATATACAATAGCATGATGATAAACACACCGGATATGGGGCTTAGATGAGTCAGCATGACAGTTCCTCAGGGGACCCAGACCATGAATAACCCTCAATAAGCCAAATTAGGTAGCAGTGAGGGAGGACCCTTTAACCCAGTCTGTTGCTATGTTTCAAACAACCCAGTCTGTTTCTATGCTTCAAGCACATACTCCCTGTTAATACCCTGGGCCAGCTACATACTTCACAGTTAGCATCACAGAGGAAGTGTGGTTACTAATCGGATGTTCCTCTCTCTGTCCCTCTTGGGTAGTTAGAAAGAAAGAAAAGAAAATTTTACACTGTTAACCCCCAAAATTTAATTTCTGCTCTTAGCAGAGATTTAGTGACAGTAGAATAAAATATACAAAATCATAAAGAAATTATGATAAATGAGCCATCCTGGGATTTCAACTATGGTCCCTTTGTCCACAGCATACTGTAAGGCATCACTTCCTATGCTAATTGCAATTAACTTGTAATTTTTTTTTTAAGGACGAGATCTGTAATACCTCCAATACTTCTGTCACTCAGTATGTTCTTATTTGGACTAATTGTCCAAAAATCCTCTGTGACCAATAAAACTACTATTCTGAGACCAAATTTCTCACAGATCATGCAAGTTTTATCAGTTTTTATCTGATGAGCCATTTTGTGTTGTTTTTATCCAATTACAGCATTTGCAAGGCCATATTTTAAAACACAAAATTAAACATTAATCTTAATGTCTCTCTTTCCTGGCACTGAATGCTTGATTTCTCAACCTCAGTTTTGTTCCAATCTATTTTTGAATCTCTTTGCATACTTTGATGATATATTACTTATGAGATAATATGAAAATGTAGAGTTTAAAAAATATCCACTCTTGTGGGTCATAAGAGTTTTTTCCCATTTTGCTTTTTTTGGAGGGGGGGTGGTTGGGTTTGTATTCTTTTAAAAGCAATTGCCTGAGTTGCTGTGCTTCTGTCACATACTGGACCTCAGATCTCTAAGCTGACACCTGTTATTTTCGCAACAGCCACTTTTTACGTTCTTTGAAGTTGTGACAGGTGTTGCAAAACAGAGGGTTTTTTATATCATGTTGGCTTAGTTCTTATTAAAACCAGAAAATATCTTTTTTCAATTACATGTTCTGCTTTAAAAGACCTCCTCTTCCCATGGTACAGAGGAAATGGATATTTGTTTCAGAGTTCACATGTTAAAATTAAGATGAAACCAGGTCTAATACAAACAGAGAAGTAATGACCCCTACCTTTCCTGTGGTTTATTCTGTAACTGAGTTGTTGTCGCACTGGAACATGAGAAGGGAGCCATTGCATCTCGGTTGAGAACACCAGTGGACAACAGCCCTTGGGTTAGTAAATATTTTAAGTTTCTTTTGCACTGTACAGTTCCTTCAGATCTCTCACAGCTCTTGCAGATTCTTATTGATTAGTCTGCTGAGCCTGTGAGATTCAGCTCGGAAATCTTTCACTGTTCTTTACCCTTAGCTTATCTCACTTTCTTTCACAGAATCACAGAATGTTAGTTGGAAGGGACCTCAAAAGATCATCTAATCAAATTGGAAAGCAAAGGGGGATGAAGTCTTTTTGACCCTATTCCTGCCTCCTTCTGATGAATAAAAACTGATTTTATTTTTTTATTATTATTTTACTTGCTATAGATTTGATAGAAATAACAGGGTGTTGGTTTATGAAGAGGAGTGATATCTGTGGTGCGAAAGAGAATAAGTGAAGGTTTCTTTCTGATAGATTGGAAGCACAAGTCACCTAGAGGTTCACATCCTTGGCTATAAATTCATAGGCCGATCCTTGGGGACTGAAAGATATATGACTTTTTTCTTTGTGATTTCCTCGGAGTTCTACCCTTAGCTCCAGCCTTCTCAGAAGCATGGCCTACTGCTCCCTGGGTGCATTCCCTGGTGCATTTCCCTTGCTTGTAAGTTTTTGAAAAATGCCAGATTATGTTGCTGTAACATTTTAACCTCGCTCCACTTGGGAATCAGTATCTTGCTCCAAACACCAGTTGACAGACATCAGTTTTCCTGTTGACCTTTCAGTATTATGGATTACTCAAATTTCTATGATAGGCCTTTAGAATAATTTCAGACTAATTTGTAGAACAATTGCTTGGCTAGCAACTGCAATTTATGTGAACAGTAAAGTTACAATTAAGCTTTTGCTTTATTCTACACGCTCAGAAAATGTTTAAATATATGTTTAGGTACTTTACTGAACTAGGGTCATTGTTCAGTTTTTGAACTGGTCAATTTCCAGCATATAAATAAAAACACAGTGTAGTTTTTTTTGGTACTACAAATGCTGTCAGTAAAGCTGCTAGGTGCTCCCTGCTTAATTTACCTCTTCCACTTCATTTTATGGTACATGTCATAAATGAAGAAGGGTATCAAAATTTAAAAGAAATTCTGACCTTATGACCTCATTTGTTTTACAGTGAAGACTGGATGTAACTGTGTATCTTTAAAAACAATCTCGGTCCATTTTTTTCAAAATTGCAGCGTAGTGTTCACTGAACAGTTTTGATACATATTTAAAGCCATTTGTATTGCTACACATGTTTTTAAAAATGGGCAAATTTTAGAAAGATATCAGTAGTTTCTTCAGTTTGATTTATCAGCATTCTGCATACAAAACAACTTTAACTAAAAACTCACTTTCTGAAGTAGCTGGCAGATTCCTAGCTAGCATATTTGAAGGCTCACCATGATTAAGCCAATCCACCTCACCTCTCAGCTAAACATCCCTGTGTAGCTTTTGTGTAGAAGCTGGATTGCGGTCGGCTGGGACCAGACACAGGAATCGAGGGAACTGCCTGCACCTGTCTGCACAGTTATATCTGGAGCTAGGCTGGATATAATTCACCTCACAGAGCTGGAAAAGAGCCCACATAGTTTTCAAATCCCACTGGAACCTTACTTTGAGAACTGAAGAGATAGGGAAGTCTCCTGATACCTATATATTCAGTGATAAATTTTACTAATTTATGAAGGCATATACTATACCTGCATGTTGTTCACAGGTGCTGCCCATAGGTACCACATTCCTCTGATAGCTACAGTGATTACATTAACCAACTGCAAAACCAAGGTGCCATTTAAACAGATGTTGTACCTTTCATCAGCAATGCCTCCTATGTTTTCAGTCCACTGAAGCAGAAGGTGTTTTCTGCACCAGGTGATATAGAGCAATCACAGATGAAGCTGATATAAAGATATATACAGGAAACAATCTACATCATGACTTTAAATATCTAAAGTTCTGTAAGAATGTCTGGTGTGTTTCCAGAAGGGAAAGATCTCTCAACATGGGTTAGCAGCTTTGGGGAGGCTGCTGTGGGGGACAGGAGGGAGGACAACTAGGAAAATCGTCTTGCTGTAGAATAATCATATTGGCCCTCTGAATTTTTAAAAAACAAAGCTATTAAGGCAAATTTATAGTTGCTTTTTTATTTTTGTTTGGTTGGTTGGTTTTTTGTTACATTATGCAGTGCTTTGATTTCAGCATTGGGAAACTGATATATTTACAGTCTCATCTGAGGAAAACAGTGGTTTATGACGTAAAGACAGAAACATGTTCTTATATTCTAAATAATGTGCAAACATTGCAGTCTCAGAAGGTAGTGTTTAAAGCAGACAATGTTTTTAAAAAACTGATTTCTGTGGTTTTGGGTCCCAAAGTTTCTTTAGAAAAATTAATACTTTGGAGGTGTGAAGGGAATGCTATTTGTAAAGGTGACTTTGAACTTAATCCTGTGAGGTACTGATCATTTGTAGCACCTATTAAAATAAGGAGGATTTTCTGGGTTCATTATGGAGGATTTTATCGTTCATATTCTTTATGTCAGCTTTCACATTGCACGAAGGTTTTAATCAGATATAATTTGAAAGCATAGTTTCTCCTAACTCTGAATTTCTCCTGTGCTGCATCCTGTCGTTTTGCAGCCAGGACGTGGAGTTATTTCACCTGTGCCTGGAGTCACTCATGTATCCAGACAAAAAACCTCCTCAGAATAGCACCTGGCTGTACCTTCAGCTTTGCATGGAAACCAAACCTATCCAAATGCAGGAGTGCTTCGCTGACCTGGAGCAGATGTTATTTGTACTGGCAACTATAAGCACATCTACTGTTTAGATGTGTAATGACTTCCTCTGGCTTTTGCTGTCACAAGCGATGGTCCAGCCATTAGAAGCATCTGTTCTTAACTACCATCTACCTACTTCTCATTACTGGCCAGAGAAAGCCTTTACTTGCATGTAAATATACGAGGAAAGCTGCTAAAACAATCATGTGCCACTGGAAGCAGAGTCCTTTTGGAGGGGTAAAATTAGAAAAGGCAGAATCCCTTCAGCAATATTACGTGTTATTTTCTTCAAATGAAAACATTAAAGGAAAGCAGAAACCTCCATACTCAAAAACAGTAGCTAGAAATGAGGAGTTTTTGCTTCACACATCCTGTAATGTTTGTGAAGCAGAGATAGGCCTTCTGTTTAGCAGAGTATGGTAAGTATAAGTTACCTTTCCACTTAAAATTTTTGCTTTATTTTTAAAATGGATGCCAAGGAGAAAAGGAGAGGGTGTGAAGGGACAGGGAAGTATTTTCATACTGTTTTCATTTTCTAATACAATGCCCTTGGAAAAAAAGACAGAGGATGACATAATAAATTTGGAATTCCAAGGTCACAAACAGGAATTCAGACAACAAATGGGAGGGTTTAGGAATGTACATTGTAAAAATAAATCTATCGAATTGAAAAAGGAAAAATACTAGTATTGAAATGTGGTATTTACAAATAGATATTTGTATGGTAAATGCATCTCTTTCCTTAAATGATTACTTGATACATTGAAATATTTTCTTGTTTGTTTTGTTATATTCAATAATTTGAATGCAAATATTAATGCTATTAAATATATTGTCTTTTTTTTTCTTGAAAAACTACCACTGCTCTCTTAATCTTGATATTTTTCACTCCACAGGAATGCTTAATTCAGTTTTGAAGTTTCATAGGATTCAGTAGAATTTTCTGCATCTCTGTAGGTAGCAGCAAGGGACATATATGTAACAGTGATAAAAATTTATTGAAAACTATGGAATTTAGAAACTCTTTTCTGGAAGGGATATTAGTACTTTTTTTTTTTTTTACTCCTTTTGTACCTAGGGCTTTGGCACTAGGATGACCTAAACAAGAACTGAAACTGCTGCTTCTTTAATGAGATTTTTCAACCTTTTTTTTTGTATTAGATTGCCCAGACTAAAATAATAAAAATCTACTGTACTGCATAAACTATGCGCTGTTGTTAAAAAGTGGACTTTGCTTTGTAGGCTACTGTACCTACTTGTTCCTGTTTCCTTAATATTGTTTTCTCCAGATGTTGGAAGTTAAAACACCCTTGTTATTTTTTCCAGTGTCACTCTTTGTTACTTTCCATAGGCAACGTTCACCAAAGCCAGGCAGTGGAGGAAATAACAGATGTGTTAGCCTCAAATTATAGGCATAAAAATAACCTTAATAAAATAGGTATTAAGTGACAGCACTTTACAAAAATCCAGATCTAATTTACTCTAACCTAGAAAGCAATAACTTAAGGGGACCTCAGACATCCATCCACAGACTCTGGATAGTTTGTAGTGGAGCGACAGTAGCTTGGATGATGACAATCCCAGCTTGCTGTCGGCGGTGCATTCCAGGAGAGGCTGTCAGGGTGTGTTTGTACAAGACACTTTTCTGCCTGTAACACCATTGTTTGCTCATAATTATTATTCCATGATAGACCTGCTAATTCTGCCAGAGAAACCCACCCTCCTCCTTAATAATAACGGTAGTAACGACACAACTAATAATAAAAAAAATCAGCCATATTCTGACTTTCAATGCAGACAAAATTGTCACCCTGGGTTTACTCTCCTTTTACCAGGCCTTTGGTTCCTGCTGTTCACAGAAAGCTGCAGATGGCTGCCTCAGCAGGCAGCCCTTACCCC
>NW_010191467.1:8158-36908 GCF_000695765.1 Mesitornis unicolor
AACTCGTGGGAATGCGGGGATCCTGGAACCGAAGCCCTCCTTCCCTTCCAAACCTCCTCTCCAAACCCCTACTGAGTAAAAGGAAAAAAATCCCCACATCCCTGGAAACATTTTTGCCAGCCTGTTTTTCAGTAAAAACTTAGATTAACCACTTCACTCCTGATTATAATAAAGATTTGTTATTGAAACAGCTTCTCTTTAATGTACTGAATCATTTCCACCCGCTTATTGAAGTCATCCATTTGGGTTGAATTATAGCATCCCACTTCCATTATGTAATAATTTCAAATAAATGAAAACAGGTTTGAATTCTCCAACAATTAGCAAAGTTTTAGCACGTTCCCCCTCCCCCCACTCCTTCCCAGACACCCCTCCAAAAAATGAGATTAAAAAACCTCAAAACTTTGGCTAAGTCACATCCTAAGTTTTCATCTCTTGTTAAAATCTTCTCCCAGATTTGCTCAAACACATCATATGGGTTAAGTTACAGCTTCCATTTATATTTATTTTCAAGTGCAAAATAAAAACAGCTTAAGCATTGTGATTTGATGTTAGGAATGAAAGAGTTAAATGCCTGAACAAAGCACTCCATTTATAATTTTTGTTAGGAGTTCCACACTGAGCATTAGAGTGAGGTGTGTCTTATAAAGAGGGTGTTTATATTGGATTTGATATAGTTAAGAGATTCAGTTTACATAGAATAGTCCCCTCTAAGAAGCAGCATAAAACAGAATGAGTTCAGTGGGATTTGCTGAAGTATAAAAGTCTAATCTTATAGACTAGTATCTAGTATCTACATCTCTTGCAAAATATCCAGTGCAGAAAGGGAAAGAAGAAAATGGGGCCAAATCTGTAGCCATTCTTTTCAGCAATAGCCTGAAGGCCTCTGGCATGCCCTACATTTGCTCTTCTGACTAAAGATTTCATGTGCAAATCAAGGTAATGGAATGGGGTCCATAGTTCAAATGAATTGGATTATGTTCCTTATGAAAAGAAATAAAAAATAGAAATTGCTCACTATATTTGTGGTGCTTTCAGTAATCCAATTGGTGTTTGGATCAGGTCTGAAGAAAATGTGGAAATGTTACAGTGCAGAAAAAGAAATAATAGACATTTTAGATGCATCCATCTGCTATAAAGAAGGTGGCTAGTGACTACTGCAAAGCCTTAAGTAATAACCTTGCATTCAGGATTTGGAGGTCTACAGTAACTATGTTTTATAAATAAACAAAAGCTGCAATACCAGAAGGATCTTTGGATTAGAATGGTGAGCAGTCCAACTTAAAAATGTCTGACAAGTGTGTTAATAAAGAAAGGCCATCCTGAATGGCTCAGCTAATGTAGAAGAAGTCAGGCAAATGAGGTAGGCTGGGGAAGAAGTGTTCCGCATTTGACTTAGGCAGATTTGGCTTCGGTTCCACCTTCAGTGTGATACCAGAGGTTTTAGTTTCCCTGACACCCATAGAAAAAGTCAAGCCTCTTGAACTGGGATGTTATAAATACTGCAGAAGTAAGGAAATAGAAAGCACACTAAAAAGAATTTTTAAATAGTAAGGACCATATGATGTAACCTGAAGGCCAGCGGGGATTAAAGCAATGGTTTCATTAGCTTTGCAGTAAGAACAGTTCAGGGAGGACTGTAGAGTGGAAAAATAAATATACATCTGCGCTTAAACACTAGCCTAAAAAGAGGAACATATGGTAACCTCTGGGTGCCAGCTTTTCTTAATGAAGGTTGCAAAGCCTGTTACATTTGATATAAAGTCTGAATGAAGACATATAAATATTACACAGCTTCTTAGAACTGATGGTATCACACTCCAGGATTGTTACTTTGAGTTCATTTGCTGCCAACAGGGCCGTGATTCAAAATACCATCAAAGGTTGAAAGTTTCCAAAACTGCATCTGTGTATATAATTGTTAAGGAGTATTTAGAAATACATATTGGGAGTGAGAGGACTTAAAGGGAGGAATGGGCAACTTCTGAAAGCAGTTGACACCGCTCATGTCAGCTTGGAAATAAACCCCAAAACAGTCTTACAAATCAAGTGAGTGCAGTTTGGTGACAGATATCAGGGCATGGCCAGTAGGAAAACAGGAATGAATAGAAAATCACTAAAAATAGAAGCACTGATAGGGCAAACAGTAGATTTTTTTTTCCAAGTATGAAGTCTATAATCTAAGCAATAATAAGAAATAAGTGGCAAGTGATGTCATCATACAGTATTCTTGTCAAATGGTCAGCATTTGGGCTTCGTGGTTTTCAGAGACAGATTTATTGCTCAAGATGAGGGGAAAATTCTGCAAAATCCACCCCATAAAAAAAATGTTTTCATGTATGATCTCATTCATTATGACTTTTACTATACAGCAGGATGAGAAGTGATCATAGTAGAGATACATGAAAGGTGAAATGTGACCAAATGTTGCTTAAATATAATAGATAAAACATGAATTGCATTTCAGGAAAGAAAAGTAGTTACCCTGGAAATACTTTAAATGTTTGCATGTGTAATGGTTCTCCAAGACCCAGCACGCTAATGATGGGCCATTGTGCTGAGCTGAAAAGGAAATCCATTCCCGTATACTGCCCCTATCCAAGTACATTAAGAAATAATGGTTGTAAGATGAAAGTCTTGTTAGGGTTTCAGTGAAAATGTTTGGCACACCAGGATGAAAAGTCAACAATCTGCTTTTAACGAGAGACACTGGAAAAACTTTGGTTAACATACCACTGAAAATATTAATTCTCCTTAATGGCAGGATGCAACACAGCTTTTTATAGTTTTTGATCCATGTCATAAATTTGGCCATGACAAAGGGATACTCCAGCTTTAGTTCACTGGCAGGAACATTAGCTGTTTCCCAACACTAAAAGGTTAGTCCTTTGCATTCTCTGTAATGAACCAAAGGGCCAAATTCCTTGCATGGAAATAAAATTACATAGGCCAAAGAGTGAGAGGATAAAAGAGGCATAGTCAGTGTGTAAGCCATAGCAGATTTAATTTAGCATATCTTTTTTGCACCCATCA
The DNA here is from genome assembly GCF_000695765.1 of Mesitornis unicolor. Lineage (NCBI taxonomy): Eukaryota > Metazoa > Chordata > Aves > Mesitornithiformes > Mesitornithidae > Mesitornis > Mesitornis unicolor. The sequence goes on from NW_010191467.1 coordinate 11,192, forward strand.
CCTTGCTAAGGGGTCTAAATACAGCACCAGTAGGAAGGCTTTTTTTTAAGATGAAATGTGGAAGGATGGTGACAGTGTAAATGTAGATGTTCCAGCCATTTCCCATCTGTTTCAGGTCAATATTCTAGTGGAAATGTCTAGGTGTGTGTGGTTTTACTCTGTGTAATTGTATATTATCATGTAGAAAAGGGGAGAAAGTGTTTCTTTTATCAGTTCAGTGCAATGAAATTTGGAATGCCTTCTGAATCAGAATGTCTTCTCTGAAACAATGCTCCGTTTGTTCAGCATATGAGCGTAGAGCTGCCTCTTTAGTAAAGCTGATATAAAAACTTGATAATTTACTACTTCAATAGCAAAGGTGCCTACTAGCTAATACCACCTTTTGGCCTGGTACAATATGATCTATTTCCTTTACAATAAATAGAAGTGAACAATAGAAATGACACACCAGAAGAAAGAATTCTTGTTCAGCCAGCTTGCAAATACAGCATTGTTCCACACACAGTAAATCTCAAATACAAAAACCTAAAAGTTTGGCAAACTGTCGTTGATTTATGCAGAGACTAAATTTTACCTCTAATGGCTTTGTCTGTAACAGAAATGTTGTCGTTATGTATAATATTGACTTAAATATCTCAAAATGCTCTTAATTGCTCTTAGGCAGGCAAACCAAGCTGTTTGGCAAAGATGTGGCTAAAATTAAACTGGAGATTCTCTGGATCCCAGCACAGTGCTGTAGTAACTTCTCCTCCCTAGATGTCTGCTGAAATGCCCTTTTTGATATTCCTGCTAAGTGGCCCAATTGGGTTCCTGACTTGTTTCTCAGCCATAGAATTCCATACCTTTCAATTTTATCTCATCAGTGAACTAAATTATTACCTTTGCTGATACCAGTCTACCCTGCAACCTGCTGAAAATAAAAATATATGCCTCAGAAACTAAAATTAGACAGTGACTTCATAGTAGTCAGTGGATTCTGTCCACCACAGGTCTCCAGCAGAAGCATTACTTGAGATTCCTGTGACTGTAGCTGTCACTGGAAACCACAGAAACTGTGGAAAAGATTATACAATCCTAGAATTTGCAAATCTGTGGATGACTGCCATGAAATCAAAGGACATGAATATCAGTGCCATTGATTTACCCATTCTTTAATTTTTTTCTAATTCTGACCTGGGGCTTGGAAGCACCATCTAAGTGAGACATTTGTGAAGAGTCTGTCATCTGCATGCATTAAAACTGCTGGGAATAAAGCAAGCTATTGTTTAATGATTGGTCCTGGAGTCCAATCTTGATTGTACCCACTGCTTTTTGAAAAAGGCTAATTAATCATACTGTGCTGGGAGGCTTCTTTGTGATTTTATGCTTAGGATCAAAATACTCCCTTTTTCCTTAAAGGACCATTGATTCTCAAAGATAAAAAAATTCCTATAATGTACGTAAGTGTGATCATCTTAGGCCACTGAACACACCTGTCCCTGTGATATTTGCTCTCCATGTTTGAACTAAGACACAAATTATTTGACATTTTTGCCTCATGTTAATTTCCCACCCCCCATTATTTTCCTTATGAACTAGCACAGTGCTGAAAAGTTGAGTGTGGAGGCAAAAACCCAAGATTTTTCTATTAAATGAAAGAAAAAAGGAGCACTGTGGTACTGTTTTAATAATTTAATTTCTATGAAATGTGTCCTTTTTTCCCTTTCAAATCCTGCCTTTTGATTCAAATTTGATTTTATAAAACAGCAATTTTGGTTTGGATGGCACTCCTTAAATTTTTCACTGTGCTTTTAAAAAACGGGATACAGAGAAGGGAGAAGGAAAGACAGAGGAAAAATGTGAAAAACCGAGATGAAAGAGGGATCATTAAACTGTTCAGCAGCTAGGACATTTATTAATGAAAGTGTTATCCTGTGCTTTGAACAGAATGGGGAACTTAGACTTGGCCTGTCTTGTGACCTCCTTCCTGACTTCCGGTTGACATTTTCTGCAAGGTCTACGCTGCTGACACTGGTAAGAGGGAGAGAGGTGTTCCAAGGGGTGAGACTATAATGTAATAATTAATAAAAGATGTTGAAAGATGAGTAGGAACCTGAGAAGATACCTCTTGACATGTGCTGTTATTTATATGCATCTTTCCAGGTATCAGCATTTCCAATCTTCCCTCTTCCTGTCACTCCCCATGATTACTGTCAAAAAGTTATAAATTATGAATCCCTCTCACACTTCAATTGTGACATTTTTTCTCCTTTGGCTTTTTAGACTATTAAGGAAACAAAGGAAATTAGATGATAAAAAACCAAATTAACATAACTTCAGTATTTCCACTGTGAAATCCGTCACATTTTGCCAAGTAATTCACTTCATGTGATACAGTATGTGATTCTGCACAGAGATTACAAACCTATATGTTGTCTAACAGTAACCTGGAAAAAGATTTCAATGGATAGAAAATGACTTAAAGTTGGTTTATTTTATTAGTTAATTGTTACTTTCTCGTGTGTGTTTCCTTTTTAACAAGTCTCTGGAGCAAAAATAGCAGCAGAAACACAAGCATTTTTTTCTGTCAGTTGCTCTCCCAGAGTACTGTCAGACTCATTGGTCTGTATCCTTGGGCTGGAAAGAGAGGGATCCTACTGAGATTTCAGGTGCTCTTTGAAAAATCAGAGCAGGTTCTGGAAAACTGCTGCTTTCTAAAGGGATTTGGAAATTGGCCTCAGTGGACAGAGCCTACAACTTCCTTTGGCAGCTTCAGCTCCCTGAGGCCAAAGTTGAAGCTGAGGTATCACAAAGTGGCGGCCTTATATTTTTATTTTCATTTATTTTTAGTTTAAGCATCTAAATGGTCCCACTGGAGACTGTGATCAGCATGCATGCTTTGGACCTGTCTGGGCATTGTGAACTGAGACAGAGTTGGCCAAAGAACTGACAGGCCATCACTGGTTTCACAGTTGAATAGTTTACTGTTTCAACTTCCTTTCAATAATTGTCTCCTGTTCACAGACACGGATTGGCTGTCTCAGTTACTCTTTGCCATGTCCAGTTTCTCTTGACCAATAGAAAGTAAACTGGGGTCTACAGCCTGGCTAACTTAGACCTGAGGGATGAGTTGTGTGCTCAGGAGCTTCTTGGTAAATTGTACAGAGACTCTGGCAGAGTGTGTTTTAGAGCAAGGATGTTGCATCACCCAGCCAATGGAGGAAAGAAAGCAACTGCTCTTCGCAGCCAGAATCTGTTCTTTTGGCTAGTACTGGAGGAGGTTAGTATCCTGTTTCTTTTCTTGGCTCTCCATAAACATCTGGCAGAGATGCCTACATTTTTCAATCCTCCTACTAAATTTCTTATTTTCTTTACTTGGTCTGAACACAGCTTAATTACAAAATCTGCCTGACGACTCCTCTAATCAAACAAGTCAGCCATGAATCACTGCTACTCTGCAACAACTACGTATGGACACTTTCTTTTGTAAAATGGCAGAATCCCATTGGATTCAGCCCACGCTAAAAGCATCCATGGATGAGTTGCTACAAACTCTATTGCACTTTACTCATTTATGTAGACATGCTCTGACAAATCCAGAAAGAAAAAATTCAGGGTTTAACTCAATGATGTCATTACTCAAAATGTATCTGGTATTGTATGGGACAAGAGAGGTGTGTGAAAAGGGACAGGGAGTATATCAGACTACGGCATCTTTTGGCCTTGCACTGCTAGTGCTGGCTGCCATGGATCTTACCCAAACCCTTACAGCAGTTGCACAAAATGTTTTGATTCTCAGCAGCAAAGCTGTGTGAAAGAGAAGCTGCACAAATAGCAAATGCCCTGAAATGATACGGAGCAGATTGGATTAAAAATACTGAAATTATCCTAGCAGGCCAGCCACATGCCATGTAAAGGTCTCTGCTAGGAAACTACTGCTGGACCCAATGTCAGGGCCCTGCAGGCACTACTGGGCCTGTCTGTCCCTTCCTGGCTCCCCCAGGACTCCTCCACTTTGCCCATGGCCCAGGACCCCATGTCAGCACCCTGGGGCCACCTGTCCCTGCCTCTGTGACACTGCAGCAGGGTGGGTCTCCAACTCCCCACAGACTTGTCCAACCATGGACCCCACCACTTTGGGCTCATACAGGGGGCCACAGCCCAGCCCAAACCATTCCCCAGGGAAGTGCCTGATGACCAGGGCTGGGGTGACCATGAACATGACCAAGACTATGACCCTGCTACTCCCCTGTGCCCAGCTCCTGACTGTGGCAGTGGGACAGGCTCTGGCTGCCAGACCTATCCCTGGGGAGCTGCTGGGGGAGCCTCCAGCTCCTGATGTGCCCTGACACCCATATCTGTGGTCAGAATGAGGGTGTAAATGAGATGAAACAGCCAGGGGCCAGAAAGATTATTTAATTTCTCTGCTGTCTTAGCACCCACTCCACAGCTGTGGTCTGTCTGTGATGTGTAAGAGAAAGCTGACAATTAAAAAAAAAAGAAGAAAAGAAAAAGGAGAAGAAAAAAACATTAAAAAAGAAAAAAAAAGAAAAAAGAGAATAGGAAGAAAAAGAAAAAAGGAAAAAGAAAAAAAATAAAAAAAGAAAAAAGAAGGAAATTAAAGAAGAAATGAAATAATTCTTCCTCACCATTATGTGAGGTACTGAAACCTAGAGGTATGAAATGTGACACATAACATGGAGGTGCATTAGATATTGTACCTAAGGTGAGGAGATGTAGGAGATACAGATTCATCTGTTTGGACATTTGAAAGGACTGTGCTTCCATTTGTCCCAGTTTCCTCTCACTACTTCATCTATAACATACTTATCTTTGGAAGAAGAGCCCACAGAAACTTTCATTAAGGCTCAATGAGAATAAAAATTTTATTAGAAAGTGAGTTAGTTTCACCTTAGAAACTCAGTGCCACAGTCCTTGACTTTCTGTTTAATCATCTTCACTGATAAGCTATTGTTATTTTTAAGGATTGAATTTTACTAAGTTAGTGTTCAGAAAGTGTTGTCAAAAAGACCAAAAAGTGTCTTGTTATTCTGCAGAATTTCACCCTGTGTGTGCCTTTGCTCTGCACTTGAGTTTATGTCTGATAAGCAGCGGTCCTTAAGCTGTTATTGAGAAACCTTGTTTTCCAGGCCCTGTATAATTTCTGTGACCCTCCTTTGAACTCCACGGTTTGATATCCTCCCGAAAGTGCAGACAGAAGTACGGTCAAGTACTCGTCTTATGAGTGCTGTGCATATCAGCAGCTGGATTACTCCCTTCTTATTGCTTAATATTCTCAGTTTCATACATCCAAAGAAAGTATTTTTTTGTCATTGCATTACACTGACATTAACATCTTCAGAATATCTTTTGTGGCAACAAAAATTCCTAAAGATCTCAGTAAGGCACAGACTTAATCCTTAGTATTTTCCTCAGTATTTAGATGTTAAGCAAGTCTGCAGTTTTCCAGGTTTACAGTCCCATGTTCCACCTGGGGAATGTTAGAGCTTCTGTTGCTACAGCCAATCTCATTATCTATAGTTTGAAATCTATTCAAGAGAGATTGAACTGAGAAGTTCCAGAATAGCTATTCCACAACTTCCAAAGGTGTGCTCTGCTCACTGAAGTACGTTATATTTCAATCATTGCCCCAGGACTGGAAGGAAAGTGCGTCCTTCACATGCACGGCTTCAGCAAAATGATAACACATTGGGTGATGTAAACCAGAAAGGTAACTCGATACGTTTGGAGTTTCCTTGCTTTTTTTTTAATTAGTTGCTTGCTTTCTTTTCTCCCACTCCAAGAAGTAAGGAGGGCTGGAACTCTGTAGTTGCAAGAAAAACATAGAACTAAAAGCTAGAAAAATAATCTATATCAAGACTTGATATTGGGTGAGCTGCCAGGTCAACCACTGTCATGCTTATGTACAAAGGGAGAAAGCAGAAATGAGCATTGATTCCAGGAAATAGCTGATGTATGTCTTAGATTCCCTTTGCGTAAAAAGCAGCTGATAAATTGTTAAATACCTGGAGAACCACTGACATAATACCAAAATTTTTGTTTTATTTTTTTACACAATTTTGCTACAGCATGACTGTATTACTTTATTTTCACGTTATCTTTTTAATTTATTGCAGAAACTAATATAGTTGTAATCTGGACTTCAAACATGCCCTAAGCCGCATCAGCATTTTGTACGTTTTTTACAGCAAGACTCTTACTGCACCTGTTTTGTCTTTGTTTTGCCGTGTTGTTTTTTTTTATTCCTCCCATGTGCATAATATGGTCAATATGGTGTGACTGAAAAGCACATTTTCAATCAGTGTGCTGTAGTACATAAGCATGCAATAATTCTGTATATTCACATAGAACTGGGTGGATCTGCAGCTTCAGGACTCCAGATGTCCAGGGATGAATAAAAATACTCAGGAAGACTTCGTATTCACTACATTGGTTCATGTTCAGCTATAAGATCATGCAAATGTCTATGCTGATATTTCGGCATTTTGAGAAAGAGTCTGAATCAATCCTTACAGCTGTTGTAGATTTTTCTCCAAGGCATTATGTGTATCAGTTCCCTTTACTTGAATATCTTGCTACTTTACAAGACAAACTATGCTCTATATAACATACATTTTGCACAATTTGCTGCAGTTTGAGTTCCCAGATCTTCCAATATGGGGCAGCAGTTGCCAAATCCTGGCAGAGGAGAGTCACTTATTTCCATCTGTGAAAATATAGTCCTCTTTCTCTCTGTAGGCAGAGAGAAGTTACTAAAACAAGCCACTGGGAATGTGGAGGAGATGGAGTTTGTTTTATTCTTTTTATAATTTGCTGGCAGAGCAGAAGTAATGCGGTTCAGGAATGTTTCCATTTCTTACATTCTTTATTATGGTGAAACCTACATGTTAATCTTTCATGTGATGTAGTTTCTGGTCAGACCTGTGATTCATCCTTTAATTACTGGAGGTGTTTTTAACTCATCAGGGTTGTTTTTCTAGCTAATTCACCATTCGATACCACATTTTAATATCTTCCCAATAGAAACTGATGCTTTGCTCACTAGATGCCACTATGATATTTTAAAAGACTTGTGGAATGTGTAATTTCTCTCTTCTCTCTCTTTGTGGAACTTTGTTCCACTCTTGGATCATATTTATCCCACACTTGGAGGTATAACAGATATATGTGATGCTTCTGTATATGAAAATATTTTTGTTCTTCAGTATAGCAGTTTAGCAGCATTTGCTCATACTTACTGACAAAGAAAACCTAACAAAACAAACAAAAATGATGATGATTTTGGCTGAATCTTTCATGGTTTTGACTAGTTTCTCTCACTAAGCAAATAGAGTGTTAGCTCCAAATTTCTCCTGCTTCCTCCCTTCCTCTGTTAGTCTTTTACATATGCCCTTGTTGTCTTTGATTTGTACCTTCTCTGCTTTGTACCTTTCTCAGCTCTATGCTCCTACTTAAGTCTTAACTACTCAGCCCTTCCAGAAGCGTGGGACTGAAATGACATGTGCCCTCGATGCTGCATTTGGCTCTGTTCTGAGATAACTTACCTACTTTGATTTGTGTAAAGGGACTCTCTTATGCGTAATATTCATACAATGCCTATCATAGTAAAACATAAACAACCATAATAATAATCTTGACTGCCTGCCTGCTTTTGAACAAAGCACTGCTTTATGTTTTATCTTTTTTCAAGTCTGCAAAACACATTGCCACATTTTCCACAGGCTCATCCTCTGCACCTATCAAACTGCAGCTGTTATACAATCACTGTCCATTTGGTCAGCCAACAGTAGAAATGTTTTCATTGAGACCTACACTGAACTCAGCATAATAGCAAACAGGTGGTCAAATTAGAAGAAAAACAATTTATTTTTCTTTCAATCAGTAAGTGAAGCAAATGAATATTCAGGTACTTAAATGTGATTCAGGGTGATTAAAAATCAGCTAATGTGGACATGTGATTTAGGAAGAGAGCTTTGGGAAAGGCTCAGTCACTGGTGGACATTGTGGGGAAAGCTCAGCATGTAATTCAGATTAATACTGTTTGGTCATTTTCTGCTTTCAGTATACCAATGGAAATTATGTGAGCTTTTGTAGGTGCATGTAAATGTATTTGATTGATAAAATAAAATCCAAGCTGTGGTGTGTTTTCTGAATTTGGAAGTTCACATTGCATAATGATATTGAATCATAGAATCATAGAATACCAGGTTGGAAGGGACCTCAAGAATCATCTTGACTGGCAGAAGAATAGCATGGTTTTACATCTATCTCAGACTTGATGAGCATTGTTGCTAAATCAGAATATGAGCATGCATAGTCTCACTTTCATTGGACAGTTTTAAAATGTGCATTTCATCTGATTGAGCAAGCTTTAAGCTTTCTTTTTTTCTGAGCGCTGAATGCGAGTGGAATAATCATTAGAAAGAAAAACAAATATTGCACAAAATAAATACTATTATCATAAATAGAATCTAAATATCACAGATAAGCACATTGCTGAAGAACATTTATGCCTGAAGCATGTCCAAGATTAAACAGCAAATCACTAACAACTGAAAAGAAAATGCCAGCATGCTAATAAGTTATGATGGGAGTAAATAATAACAGTATATCACTATAACAATAGAAATAACGATCAGAGGTGATAGTTTTCACATACAAATAAAATTCCTACTCAATATTTTTATGAATTTTTACAAGAGGAAAAATATTGCATCATCCCAAAGAGAGAGCCTGAAAAAGCCTCATTTACTTAGGTATGGTACCATATTAAGAATCTGCCATAAAACTTCACAAAGCTTCACTGATGTTTGTTTTCTCAAGAAACATAATGAAAAGTGCTTACACACAGTGCTTTGGCTGCAGCAAATGAACCTACCCTACAGTGAGGCTGCAAATAGTATTTATTAAGAGCAGTGATAAATGCATTTAACTATTTGTTTAAATGTTAGCATTAGAAGTGTTTAACAAAGGGAGAGGAACCAGGAAGCTCAGTTAGATTTGCAGATCTGTTCTGAAATCTCAGCATTGTTCCTTTTATTTTTCTCAGCAGCATGGGTTCAGGATGGAGTTGTTAGGTTTAAGTTAGAATTTCCTGGCTTTTTATGGTTTGTGTTAAACCTCGGTATCTTTAAACATACTTTCACAAGGGATTCCACTGGTCAATTCTTCTCCCTTTTTCCTTTTCCCCAAGGTTGTTTTATGCATATGCAATCATTTTACAGATGGCATACAACAATTTGAAGCAAACTCTTTCCAGGCAATCAGTTCCAAACTGGAATAACCAAATTTAACTAGTACTTTCTGTATTGCTGTCCAGTGCTTTTTCTGTGTTCACATCATATTGCCTTTTTGGGGAAAAAAAACTCCAAACAAACAAAAAGTAACTTTTAAAATACTCTTTTTAGAGTATTTAAATAAATTATCTTTTTTACTCTCTTTTTAGATCCAGCTCCAGGCTGACTCCTGATAAGAAATGGTATCTGGCTTCCTCTGTCTTCAGCTATCTGCATGCTCCTGCTGTATCATGGTACTCCTCACCTTCAGTGGCAGCATACAGCTGCTGCTTCTCTTTCCTCTTAGAGCCATTATTATGAATGGTTCTAGCTGAAACAATGCAAGCAAACCATAATACTGCAGAAGAAGTTTTGTGTCCTTTTTTTAAATTCAGTGAAAACAACTTCTTAATAGTAAGAGGGTGAATATGAGGAGTCAATACCAAAGTGTTAAAGTAGAAATGTTGAACATGAGCCAAAATTATTTTTTTCTTGTTTGTAAGAATAACTGATTTTATTAATTCTTTCTTTATTAATTTGATTTATTTGTTTGAGTCTCTTATTTATGTATTTCTTGTTTCCCCAGCTCACCAGGATGAGCTGTAATGATGAGCGGGAGTTCCCACACTTCCTTCGTGCTAGCCCAGATCATTCTCCTGTGATGCGTTGGGCTCTTTTTTTTTTTTGTGGCTATGCCGCCTTGGGGCAGTCTTGCAGTAGTTTATGAAATGAAATGCTCAAGTGCAGGAGAATGACTCCGAGGTGAGAAGTTCCAGACTTCTTATTTCTTGAATAATGTTTCTGGTTTTGCTCTGATTCAAAATTGATGTAAAATAATTGAATTGGCCTTTTATACGCTTTCTTATTGCAATGACAATGTGCTGTCCTTAGACATATATTTCACAGGCACTACGTTAAATTACAGGCATGAAATTCTTTTCATGAAGTAGCCAACAGGTGTTGCTCTCTCCCTCCTGGTGAAATACTCCTTAGCGCTCCCTAGTGTCGTGAGAATGGTTGGCTTTCAAACAGTACTTTTCAGGAGAGTGCATTTCTCAGTCTCTGATTCTGGTTCCAGCATTTCTTCAGTTTGTTCTGATCACCTTTTCAGCCAGCTCTTCTAAACTGTAAGAAAGAGGAACTTACTAAAAGTAAGAAACCAGCTGTAGCTTTCAGGAAAATCATGAACATATTTAAGACTATTGATAAAGTTGTAAGATTTTAAAGTGACTCCATTCCTGTGGCATGGGATATTAAATCTTTTGCACTGCACATTCAGAATTACTGTGGTAACATTTATTATTTTCAGTGGTGAATTTAGTGATAGACTCTCTGCTTCAGTCAACTGTTACAGGTATGTAGCCACTTCCTAGAAGTGGTTTTGAAAAAGCTGATCGTAATTTTCTTTTCATAAACAATATAAAAAATGAGAATTGACCTCTTTTTAACTGCTTCTTGACTCATAGGTTGTTCTATTATTCCTGTTTTACTAGTATATTAACCATGAAATCTAAAGCTATGCATTATTTAATGTGCCATTATTGTGTAACTTTTTCTCAAGAGAAATATAATGGTATATGTTTTTTAAAATGAGAAGTGATCTTAGCATTTTAAGTTTCAGCAGCAGTTTTCCTTTGAGAAGTGTAATCAAATTATGTGGTTACAGTTTCTTGATAAAAGAATATATGTATAGAAACATTCCTTTGTGGAGTAAATTTGTGGAATTTTCTTGCCTTCTATCATTCTGGCGTGTGTGCGCACCGTGGGGATCTGTGCTTTACAAATAGAAATTACCCATCAGATAGATGGATAAGATTATCCCCAGTTCCTGTAAAAGGGAGCTAAGCATGCAGATCATTTGGATATTTTCAAGTATTTCAGCCAAAGTGGGTATGTGGTCTGACTTTATTACTGTGGGAAAGCCACAGGCAACATTCTCAGCTATGTAAACTGATCCAGTAACTTCAGATTTGTTGATTTATGTTAACTGATGATCTGACCCAATGTTTAAAGGATATTATACATATCAGACAGACAATAAAAAATAACTGTTGATTGACTGTTTCTTACAAAGCTCAAACACAGAGAATGGGCATTTAAACCTTTCGTAGTCATTCAATATTTTAAATGATGGTTAAACGCAATAGAGTGATTCTAATCTACGCCAGCTAAGCATCTGAATGGTTAAGGGTAAGGTTCTGAATGCTGTTAAGATCATTTGACTGCTTCTGTTTACTGTAGTATAATACAAGAGCAATGGGACAGCTAGCAAACTTGAATGGCAACAAACATACTATAGATAAACATAAATATTTTCAGAGCACAAAATTAACTATTGGGAAGTGTCCTGCTCCCCAGTATTTTGAGGCAAGGAGATTAGGATTACAAAATCACTTTTCTAGGATAAAAATATAAAATAGTCCTGAATTCTTCTGCTTCCAGAGCTGACCACAGATTGCTGCATGCTAGATACATGCTTTCTTTTAGGCATAGTGTTGCTTTGTTTTCATTATGGATGAGCACAACGGTGGTCGGAGGAAGAAGATTCTGTTTTTCTTTGAAGCATTTGACACTTTTGCCTGCCAGAGGAAATGATCCTGGCTCAAAGGACTCATCAGTCTGACCAGAATTAGCAATCTCCAGACTATTAGGTCAATGCGGGGATTTTCTAGGTATTGATTCCTCAGCCTTCTAGGCAGTTTAAAAAGAAGTCTGTCTTGGCATCTTTCCAAATTTTATGTTGTGCCTGGAATTTCAGCCTCCAGCCTTTCACTCCAGTTCACTGGAGTTTACCCAGTGATCATTTGATGTTGATGTTTTGCTTTGACACGGTGCTAACATGATGTGCTGAGGATGGAGAAAATATCAAAGAGCACAAAAAACTCTTTTGCTGTTTAAAAATATTTGAAACCAAATCTAAACTTTGCTGATAGCTGAATCCTTTCTTTTTGTGATTTTTGGATCAGATAGGCTTTTTATCCAAACTATTTATCCTAATCAGCAGTTGGAGGAGAGGAATGTTAAATAAACTATTTTATTCTGATTCTTTCTCTGGATGTTTACCAGGCTGTTGACAAAGGCCAGAGAATGTTTAATGACTTGATGGGGAGACTTGAAACAGAAGTGGGGATCACACTGGATGCTCCTTATTTGCTTTCTTTCACAGTGCAACAAAAGGGAAATGATGACAGACCACCTCTTGATACCCAGTTTGATTAAGAAAATTTATCATGTTCCTTGTCATGAGTTCAAGTCTCCCACATTGAATAATATAAACATTCTCAAACAAAGCCAGAAATAGGCAGATAAGACTCAGATGTCTCTACCAGAGAATCTTATTCAGTCTAAAAACATGAACATGACCTCAAAATAACTCTCATGTAGAAGTGAGGAAGATTTAAAAGTACTTGAAAGCCTTCTCCCTGTGCCATCAACTCAGGGCTTCAGTTTGGTGAAAGGAAAAGTGGTCTCCTCAATTTCTGAAGTCTGTACATTCCTTGAGCTGAGAGTAATCAGACATATAATCGGGAACTCATTATTTCCTGGAACTTTGAATTTATTTTCATTCTGTCAGTTCTCATATAGAAAATTACCCCCCAGATTAGAACAGCATTCTGGCAGTCACATTAGAGAATGCTACAAAGGAGATAAAAGTGGCATAGAGCAGAAATATATGTCAAAACCGTGTCATCAGATTTGTCTCACCAAAGGAAGAAGATAATCTTTTGACATGAAGAGCTACATAAAAAAACTCCAAAAAACAACAAAAAAACCCAAACAAACAAAAAAACCACCACACCAAATAAAGAGTACACATTTATTATTTAAAGAATTTGCTCTGTTTGTGGTTTTGCACATTTCTGAGCTTGCACTCCAGGACATAACCATAAAAACCATTTCTTTAGTGGCTTACTCACGGAAATCATGCATTTTAGTAGTGCATTCTGATTACACTAATGATGGGCAATAGACACCTTTAGAAAACAAAGCTCAAAACTTATACTTTCATACGGAATATCAAAAGCCATGTTTGTATGAATGTTGCAAGGAAGGAATGGAGAGGAAATCTGAGATCATGGATTATGTGCCATCCAAACTTGGGTTGCTGTAAGAGCACTGTAGAAGGAAGATACTCTCTGTCTCAAATAATAGCAATCTTCTCAAGTGTGACACATTCATGAAGTGGAATCCTTCCACTTGAAGCCAAAACGTTTAAGAACTTCAATACAGCCAAAGTGTGCTTTGAATTTTGGACAACCAGGAAACAGAGAAAGGATTAAGTTCGGTAAACAATGTGCAAAGGCAAATAGTTTTTCCAGTCCTAGAATCAGGGCTTAGTACCCTAGCCCTTCATCTCTGGAGACGTGATTCTCATTTCAGAGTAGGTAATAAATAACATGCTTGTTTGGTCAAGTGGTTATCTTCTGTTTGCCATTTTTTTAATTCTTATTGTATATTGTAGACTGGCTTTTCATAAGTTGATTATCTTCAGTTTAGAGTAAACTCCCAAGCAGAATTTTCAACACACTCTGGTAGCTTAATAGTCTTTATAGGTGGGTGGTAGAAAAATAACCTTTATTTTTATGTAATACATATGGTAGACATGTGGCAGAAAACAGAAAATGACAGGGGATTTAAAACACCATCAGAGAAAATCAAAGGGATCAAGTCAAATGAAGCAGATGGACTTAGGATGTTAGTGAGAGTTGATATGAATCTTTAGGTAGAAATTACATAATAATTTTGCTTAGTAGATCTCTTCTAGCCTAGATGTAGGATTTTTACCATAAAAGGGATGTCTGATCCCTGAAAATTCCAGATGCAATTAAAAAAAAAAGTCAGGCAATGCTTGTTTAGATAAAAAAGCTCTGAAGGATGGATCATAGCTTAAATCTAGGGAATATGATTTGCCCAGTAAAATGACTGAACGAGCATTCATACTAAAGTATGTAAGAGTATTTGAAAAGGTATTTTCACATGTAATATTGGATTGTTTCGTTTGGAAACTTTTAAATCTGTGACTGTTCAAAACTTTGACCTAGGGGTGAGAGGTCAAACAATAAATAGGGTTAAATGGTGAGCATTTCTGGTCTATGGATATTTCACCTTGAGATACTCTTCTTGTATGAGTACCTTTGTATGTGTATACTTTCAGACCTAGTTCTTTTATCTCATTTCTAATTTCAGTATTTGAGCCCTCTCAGTAAGACAAGACACTGAGCAATAGTACAGGGTATTTATTTTTCAGATCTCATTCCCATAGGGAAAAGTATGTTTCGATTTGTTTTGGTAGAGCTTCTTTTGATTTGGTCTTCTCTTTTATAGATAGTTATAGTTTTACAAGTCCATTGAAAAGAAATGTGCTTTGATCTTGAAGCAAAAAGTGATGAGATTTCTAAAGTTTATGACTTGGTGAGTGGGCCCATTTCACAGTTTTGAAAGGTCTGTGAGAAAATTCTGTCTTTTGACTAGATAAATAATTACTGTAGAGAGCTGCATGGTTGCAGAGGAAGACAGTTTTTAAGTACAGTTTTCACCACAGACTTGTAGCAGTTTTATAAATGCCCTGAGACATGGATATTGGAAGAGAAGGCCCGAGATTGATGTGATGATCTGTGATGATGAGTTTCCTCATGGAGACTTCATATGCTGTGCCTGAAACTTGCCTTAAGCTGATGCTCCAACCAAGACAGCATTTTCACTGTGTATTTAGATTGAAGATATGTTGGCATAAAATTGGAATGTAACAGGATGTAGAATGGAGATGGACTGAATAGGTGCCATGAAAATCCTCGTGAGGACGACAAAGAGATTACTTACAGAGATTTTGGCTATTTGCCTTTCCAATTTGCACTGTAATCTCACAATATGACCTAGCTGAAATCAGCAATACCCATACCAGTGAATTACTTTATCACTCTCTAGGCATTCATAAAGGAGTGTAAAATTTGATTCAGCTTAAACAGTATTGTCTTCTTCAAGACGCTATTTTGATGCTTGAGAAAATGAATGACTTTTTACCTTTCTTCTTGACCGGTCTTAATTGTTCATATTACTTTTTTTGGTCTAGACTATTTAGGGTCTTATCATGTTACCAAACATCAGTGATACAGAATACACTGTAAAATGAGTCAGCAGACGTGGTGAAAGTTCTGGAGAACAAGCTTTATGAGGAGCGGCTAAGGGAGTTGGGATTGTTTAGTTTGGAGAAGAAAAGGCTGAAGGGAGACATTATTGCTCTCTACAACTACCTGAAAGGAGGTTGTAGAAAGATGAGTGTTGGTCTCTTCTTCCATATAGCTAGTGACAGGACAAGAGGAAATGGCCTCAAATTGTGCCAGGGGAGGGTTAGATTGGATATTAGGAAAAAAAATCTTTACTGAAAGATGGTTTAAACACTGGAACAGGCTGCCCAGGGAGGTGGTGGATTCACGGTCACTGGAGTTGTTCAAGAAGCTTGCGGTTGTGGCACTTCAGGACATGCTTTAGTGGGCATGGTGGTATTAGGTTGACAGTTGGACTTGATGACCTTTGAGGTCTCTTCCAGCCTTAATGATTTTGTGATTCTGTGATTCTGTGACTTCAGCATTTATTTTTTTCTCGTGGTTAGGACAGAAGATAAATGTTTGGAGTCTGAATTCTTATGTCTCTCTTTACATTTGTTGACAGCTCTTGCTATTTTGAACTATAACATAGGGGAATGGGTATGGTATAATGATGAGTTCAATTAGAAGAGTATCCATCTCACTTACTGGACATCACAGGGAGTGAAGGCCTGTTTGGTGTTACAAATAGTGTGGGCCCAAGGAATGGATTAAGTTGGAGTTTGTACTTTTACAGGAAGTGGAAACAGAGTGGCAGAACATAAGTAGAAGTAACTTCTTGGTAGTTAAAGCAAATTTACGTTGGATTGAAGATACATTGGAGGTCTTTATGTATCAATGCAGAAATATTTGCTCTTGTGACAAGATTTTAGGAAGGTTGCCCTTAAGTAAAAATTAGATGAACTTTGGAAAAATGAATGCAATGTGTAATACCATAGTAATTAGGCCAGAACCTGTGGATAATCATGCAGTTATTATCCACATTAGCCAGGTCCAAGCTGATCAATGAGTTAGATAAAGAACATAAAGATTTGTATCAATTGCATGAAAATTTTGGAAACTATACATGTGGACTGGATGCCTGCATTGGAAGCACAATGCAAAGGGAATAGAAAACCAACAGGAAACTAAATTGTAGAAAACTTTTCCAGTTAAAAACTTATTCTACTGTCCAATACACTGTGCCTACAGCAGTAAACAGAAATGTAAGCTTTTTCACTAGGTAGCAGTGCTGAATAAGAGAGAAATTACTTGTGCTGAATGATACATTTAAGGTTATTTCATGTAGTTATTTCAGTGGAGGTATGAATATTTCTGACATGATAGTGTTCTGATGACAATGTGAATAAGAATATGCTCCCATATTCTGTTGACATGTACTTTAAAGACATAAGGCAAACATTTAAATCAGAGATTGAAGTGTGTATGGGAACAATTTTCAATTGTATAACTTCATGCAGATTTGGTAGCAACATTCCTTATTATCCATCTGTGCATACAGCTACAAGATCTGATACACAACTGCAACATCAACGTGGCATGGCACAACCAATTACATTTGGAACTTAAGAAAAATGTGTTCATGCTGCCATTTTGTCTTAACTTTTGGGAGGGATTAATGAATCTAAGAAACATAAATATGGAGTCAAGCAAAGTGATTTTGATCAGTAACAGGGAGTCTACATCAATCACGGAAAACTTGTGTGGTGGTAATCATCAGAACACTTTGGGGACTGGGAAGCCTGCTGTGGCTTGCAGTAATTGTTACACTCCCACCAAAGTCCTTTGCACCTTTGAATGTCTTTTAAACTGCTCTTTGCTTATAAGATTTTTTGTAATTGGGGACAGTAGGTTTAAAGGGCATTATAGTGATATTGGCATAGACTATAAAACTTATCAGATGTTCACTGCTTATAAACACAATACACTCCCTCTCTTACTCTTTGATCTTATAACTAGCAAAAAGAAAGGGGGAAATGACACTTAGAACCTTTTGTTCAAGGCTTTTAATTTTGCTTTATAATACCCTCAAATTGCATACTGCTGTATCTATTTAGTAGATCAAGAAAATGTGAGAGAGAGAGGTTAAATGACTTATCCAAGTTGCAACAAAGACTCAGTGACAGAACTGGAAATAGAAGCCAAATGTCTCATTTCTCATATCTTTTGTCCAAGTCATCAGATTCAAGATTAAAAAACAGACAAAACTCAGGAGCTTGGCTGCTGAGGAAATTGGTAAGTTGAGTTCAGAGTTTCTTATGCTTACAAGTAAATTTGTTTGTAATTCAGGTGCCAAGATAATAAATGAGATATAATTTATAATGCAATTCATACTTTTGCATGATTGTTTTTGTTGGAAAGTACAGAAACCAAATCAAACTTTTCAGGGAAGCATGCTAGTTTCAATGAATTTTTTCTCAGGAGAGGCTTTGCAGGTTCAGGATGGAATTTCTAGTTACAGAAACCCAACCCAGAAACACTGGATGTGACGATAGCTAAATGGTTGGGGTGCTTACCCTCAGTTTAGAGAAAAAAGTCTTAGTCTGTGTTGCATTGATTCAGAATGGTGTTTTGAGCCTGATTCTTTTGCATCATCTAGGGACACTGGTTATTCTGGTGCCACTCTTTTGTTCTTTCCCCCTAAAAATGCTCTAGAAGTTGTCTGCTTCATCCAAATGTTATATAGGAAAGTCTTCAGAAAATTATTTTTTTTCCTATGAAAATATCCTTTCTCACCCAGCTTCTTATATGGATCCTTCAATAGTTTGTTAGTAAGATGTTCAAATTTCAAAGCCAGCAGCAATCTAAATCATCATTATATAGCCTATACAAAATATCTGAGCCATCAGGACCAGGTATTTACAACAAAAAAGGAATTGTTACAGTAAATACAACACATTTCCGTTAGTTTTTGACAGTTTTACTAAAGCAGCCAAAGCCTGAATGGACTTTGAGCCAGAATACCCTGCTTGATCATAGAAACTTTTCTGTTCAGGCCAGAGGTTTGTTGCAGGAGAAGGCAGGGGCTAAGCACAGAGAGGAGAAGGAGTGGAGCTCTGCAAAATATATGATTGTATGTGACCCAGAGTTTGTGGTGTGCTAAGCAATGCTAACTAGAGAGGAAAGTTCTTTGTGTGTTTAGCAAGGAATTCTAGTCTTCAGTACTGTTGATTATGTTTGTGTTTGTTTTTTAATTAATTGAATTTTTTTAAAAGTAACTAATTGAATATTGCATCCACAAATCCAACTTTGTAGTTAACATATTGGGATGCTTGGACTGGACCCAACTCTATATTTTACTTTCTGATTTTTAGAGCATTATGTCATGAGGAAACCAGAGAAACCATGTAATAGATACGTCCCCTTGTTATCTGTGATCTTACTAGTTCCACAGCTTGCAAATCCTCTAAATTAGGTTCACATATCAGCACTTCAGTAGTCTTCAGCAACATCAGCTTCACACAACATAACAAGATTTCTGACACTTAAATGAATGGTTGCCCTCTTAGCAGCAGTGGAATAAACTGGATTTCACTTTCTTTAATGACTGAGTAACTTTTCTTCCAGTATTACAAGAATTTATCTCAAACCCTCCCCCTAGTCCTTATTTGGTGTGTGTGTGAATTAAAGTTTGTCAGTGAATGGCCTCTTTCTCTGCAGAAAGCTTGAGCCAGCTGAAGGCTGATATCAAGTCCAGAAGTCCTACTGATCTGTGCATGAATGAATATTGAAAATTTACCTCTTCAAAAGTTAGGAAATGATCATTGTGTTTTTAAAGGTAACATCAACTCAGTCTCGTTGTGCATGAGAACTGCAATTAGTATGTTTAATGGCATAATTGCAGACAGCACTTTTTGGGGGCACACTGAGCACAGGATGAACAATCCTCTTCCTGCAGCCCTTTGCCTCATTTACTGGACACCTTCTAAGCCGTGCGGCGAGCGAGACGAGGGACTGACGGACAATAGGCTCATTCACGGCAGAGCACTGATTCATTTCTGCATCACCTTTCACTCTGTGCGGGGAATAAAACAGAGGGGGGGGGTGTGTGTCTGTGGAAAAAATAGTATGCATAGTATGCGTTTGTGTAATTAAAGATTGTATCATGATGTACAAACATGAGAGAACTGTAACACCGTTGAAAAGACATGCTTGATTTGTGTACTTTCTAACTGTTGAGTGCTTGACATGGAAATGGCCAGAATGGATGTTTTCTCATAGGTTTTTTTTATATTGTTGTAAAGGTATATAAGTACATATTCTGAAGTGTCTGCTATTTTCATTCATATATAATTGACAGTAATTTTTACATGTGAGGTGATCAAAATTTGAACAGGATTGTCCATAAAATAGAAATTTTCATAGGGAAGTATCCTTATTTTCTTCTTAGAGATTTCACAGGAGGCAGAAATATTTCAGGTCAGTCAGTGTTTAATTTCTGCCTTAGCATAAGCTTAGCAATGACACATAGAAATTGTTGCTTTGAATCTTTCATGCTTTTCTTCCCAATAGAAAAGATGCTGTGCATCTGGACTATGTTTTCCATACTGCATGGCAGTCAGTCCCTGGGGATCCATGCTAGCAGAGAGAATAGATCCTTTTATTTCTGTTTGGATTTGACAGATCAGATAAAATATGTTAATTCAGGAATATTGAAAGAATTCAGCTGAAAAAGCTGAAAAAGAATAAATAGAAATTTTAAACTTTTGTCTCAGTTAATTATAAAAATAAGTATCAGAATATCAGACTTTCCCCCGCGATGGAAAGTTCATTTTTGATCACCTATGCCAATCACTTATGGATTAGGCAAGGCAGATGGTTGTATTGCAAGTTCTGATTAAGACATACTGTCTTATTTTTATCATTTTTTAAATTATTTATATTCTATTTTAGCCTCTGTGTGTGGTCTGGACAGGGCCTCAGTAGAGCAGAGACTTCAAGACTTGTGCCAAGCTGTGCAATGTTATGGTGGTCTGATGATATGGGCTGCTGCTATTTTCTATTTTAATAACAACTGTTTTCTTTTAACATTATAAAGCTGGCAGTTGTTAGTGTTTTTAATTGAACTACCCGTGAAGTGTGAATGATAGGTGGTGCTGGCACAAAGGATGATCCAGAAAGAATTAATAATATTAATAACAGGACTGGAGTTTATTTCCCCTATAGAAAATCCCTTCTCTCTGACTAGCCAATAGGCTCAGCATTTGTGTGTATGTGTCTCCATCACCACCACAAGCCTTAATACTTTGTATAGTCTGTTTCCCTTTAAATGCTGCTTCAGGCTTGAGTTCACATGTCTTTCTGTAGCTCATAGGATTTTTGTAACAGAGCCAACAGCCTGACAGCACTTTTAAAAAAGAATGAATGGGGTTAAAGTACCCAAGTACTGATACACAGTTTTTATGGCTGTTCCCCATAGTTTTGACTGCTGAGCAGTCAACTATTGGTAATTCATAGAGAACAAACGATTGAAATTCATGCTGTAGTTTTCCTGTGAACTGTATCACACTTTTTTTAGTCTATCAGTGAAATACTTCCTTTAGAAAAGTCCCTCCTTGTAATATCACCATCAGGAGGGTTACTCCAGTCTGTGTTATTCCAGTCCCACCCACCCTAGATGGATTCATTTACTGTTGTTGCACTTTTTAAAAAAATATCTGTATCTAGTCTGTGCTGTGGTGTGCCTACTGGCACAGCAACTGGATTTCCTTGAGTTAACACATGTGAGAAGAGACTTGGGAACCTCATCTAGGACAGGCCAGTGGGCTCTCATTATCCAGTCATCTGGACCCCAGATTATTGCAAATACGACGTGAAATAAAGGCTGCCACACAAATACGTGTTATGAATTCAGCTCATTTTATTTTGAGTTTTAGAGCCTTGAATTCACTCTGTTCCTTCATCTACAATAAACAAACACATATATATGTGTACACACACACTACTGCCTTTATATACTGTACCTACCTGCTAACCTGCTCACACCCTGATCAGCTTCACTGAATTTGCTCCTATGAAAGTCCATCATGCAGCTTCCACGTGCTTCACCTCTGTGAAGTTATTATTTCCACTCTTGTCCTATACTGGCCCTTCTGTCTCCCTGACTGTCTTCAGTGACATTTACAATGTTTCAGGAAGACGATTTCTCTCTTTATCTCTTTGTTAAATGAGTGCCAAGACTATGTGTGGGGAAGAAACCTGGCAGTTCAGGAATGGGAAGCAATTATACATCATACACTCTGTTGCTTTTATATTTCTATTTTATATTAACGACTGCTGTGAAATGAGAAGCCAAGCCTTTGAACAAAGAAATATATAACGAGCTGGGACAAGTGTGGTGAGGCAAATGTTCATGTGGAACAAATATTTCTATAAACTGATTCAAGAACACAGGAGAACTTTTAAGGGACTCATTTGCAGGACATAAATGTTGACCTTATGAAGTTTCTATGCATAGAAATGTTCCTCTAAGTTACAGTATAAAGTGAAGACTAGAGTTGGGGAAATTAGCTTAAATATAATTGACTCCTGAAGCCTTGTCTCACCTTAATCTCTGAACCACTGAGATGAGGATATATTTGAGGATAACAACACTGTCTGACCTTGGGCACTCAACTGAAGCACCCAGCCCTTTCCAAACTCCTCACATGTCCTCAGTGGTGGATACAGACTCATCTAGAGACCACTTCTGCCCGACCCTCTCTACTCCCTGTGGAAATACCAGTGAGGAAGACAGGATCCTGTCAGGAGGCTAAGGTATGTGGTGTGTAATGCTTGTATGATCCCACACTATCTTCTGTCAGTTCAATTTTTTCCCCTACAAGTTTAAACCATGAAGATGTAGCAAAGTGGGATTTTTTTTCAGTTTGAAAAGCACAGGCATAGATGGCATTGCATGTATTTTGGATGATCCCCCTCTAGGATAATGCCTGCTGTACAATTGTCTGAAACTGTGAAGAAGTGGATAACTTGAACCCATGCATTACTCTGGGCAGAACATGGTACAGCTACCTTTACGCATCTAAATCACCATATGAAAACAATACATTACTCAGAGGAGGCTGAATTTATTTAATGATACTAACTATTTATACGTTCATACATCATGGGACTCTCTGCATCCTAAACCAGTAACTCGATTTGTTACTAGATGTTAATTTCCTGGCTCCTCACCTTTTCTCTAAAATAAACACCTTTTGGTTTCTTGCAGCTATTTTTTTTTCCTTGTAGGCTTTTTAATAACTTTTAGCTCCTATTCTTTCTTAACCTGGGTCTCATACTTCCTTTTGACTTTAGCATAGTGCTTTCTCGGTTAACCACATTTCCTCAGTATCTCGTCAGTCCCCGTTTCCAGTTAAGTTGAATATAAATAGGTGCAGATTGCCATTCCAGTCATTTCTCTCTGTGGTCATTGCTTCTAGTGTCATATTATATTAAGGTCAGATCTCTATGAACCACTATTGACACTTTGTTTGTTAGGTACCTGGCATGTTTTCTCATGCTAGAAAAATAATGTCAGTTTGCAGAAATTCCTTTCAGACCATACTCTGGTAGGAGATATGAACCTCCTTCTCTATGTTTCGATAGCCAGGCAAATCCTTTTCGCCTCAGCCCTCTTGTGCATTGTTCTGGGAGTTGTCTTCCTGTGGACAGCTCGGCAGATTCATGTGGACCATCTCCAGGTCAGTCCCTAGGTCTTTCTGCTTTACAGCTCCTAGTTAAGAAAGAGTATGAAAAAAGGGTCATTGTTGTCTCTATTCCCTCTTGTTCAATCTGGAGGATGTTCTGGCACGCAGTAAGCCTCAGTGAATCCCGGTGATCTGGCACTAGGTCTGGGCTTTGCTTACTTCCTAACTTAGGCTTATAGGCCAGGAAAATGTTGTAATGTAGTTTCTTCTCCCCAGTTAGTCCTTGGAGACTCCTCCTCTTAAGATTCAACTGCAGACCTTCATATATTATTTTCTCTGCTGTTTTTTAGCTCAGCAAATTTCTTGTAGCTTCCTGTCTAACGGGTCCATCTCCTCCTCTTCACTCCTTATATGAGCACAAGGTCATGGTGAGGTTGTTTACTCATAAGTCTGCTTCCAGAAACCCTTGTTCTTTCAGTTTGTAACCTTTTAAACCCTTGCAGGACTTTAAACATGTTCAGCTCAGTTGATTCCTTTCTTTCGAGTTTTCAGTTTATACGATTAATCTTTATTTTTCAGTGTGTGTACTTGAGTGCTACAAGATTCTTATGCAAACACAAAACACAAGAAATAAATATGTTGTACAAGAGGCAACTGGATAGGAATGAGAAAAGGGTAACTTCAGTTTTAGCCTAACAAAGGAAGGGAAGAGAAAGGGAGACATGATCAGGCCAGGAAGGCTCCAAAGAGCAGAAACTGGGCACCTGTTCTTCAGGAGTTTCACAGTTGGGATTGACTGACCCCAAAGGACAGGATTGTAAGGCTGTCACACTAAAGTCTGACACTTGTGCTCTTTTCCCACATCTGTACCTTTGTCATCACAGTTGACAGTGGGTACAAAACTATACTGACAAATTAGAGTTTGCGCTTAAAGATTATCTTTTCCTCTCTTCTGTGTTCAAGAAGGTCTGGACTTTTAGTGTGAAGTAGAGATAGTGATAGTAATTTAGAAAATTCTGGGCATTGCATCAATGGGAAAGTGTTTCCTGATTTTAAGAATATTATCTAAAAGCTTTACCAGTAGTTGAAGAGCTGAAAGACAACAGAAAGAGAAACTGTCAAAATTAAGGCTATTTACCTTTGGGCATTTAGAAAGTAAGCACATGTGGATGGCTGACCCCTCTGGTACTGCGAGAGAGGAACCAGAACACAGCAACCTAGTCTATCAAGTTATGTTCCCCGATCAAAGGTAGCTAACAGCTGCTGGAACGGGAAGTAGGATAAGGAAAAATGCAGACCTTTGGAATGATATGAGTCACAAATATAAAAAAAAATTCTTGAGAGAAATCCTGAAGCAGTTGATATTGGAAAACTTGGTAAATATATAGTTTGTGTGAATTCAAAACTTAATTACCTTTCAAGGTAATACAGATAGGCAACAGATAGAGGGGTTTTCTTCAGTGTGCTTTCTAAGTGGGTTCAGAAAATATTTGAAAGTTAGGAGTTAATTAAGCATCCTGTCCAGGATAGGATAGAGGTGATTTTGCTATTCACACAGCAGGTTTACTGTGAGTGAGTTAAGCTGATTTAAATGAGGAATGCATCTTGTTTCTGAAACGGAGAAAATATCTGAGAGGGTAATGGTTAATACGATTTATTTAGAGTTTGGTGTGTCATACAGAAAAAAAGGTTTGGAACTGCTTTTGGGTTTTTTTTCGCTACTTGAAGGAAATTGGATTTGGAAAATTCTTCTTTCCCAGTTGTCCAGAATTAGGTGGAGAATTTAATTTTGAGGAATAAGAAAAATAAACTTGCTGTTCCTACCCTTTTACTCTGATAAATGTTTGGGGAATGGACCTGTAAGCTGATAATTATGTTGTTTTCAAAGCTGAAGTCTGTTTTAATGGAAATATGTATCAAATAGTTTCCTACTCACTGAAAATGCCTTTCATTTTTAAAAACTTTAATGTGTTTCAGGAAATATTTTGAACTTTATAGTTCCACCCTCCTACTGACAAACCCATACTAGAAAAGAAATATTTCCAACTAAGCATCAATTGCCAGTGCTCATAGAACCAGAAACACTGTTTTAGTAATATCTTGTCAGCACTGCCATGGTTCCAGAAAGCAGGTCTTCACTGGAACTGTTCTTCCTTTCTTTTCAGATATATATAGATATATTCATATATATATGTGTGTGTATAAATATATATAGAGAAAGCTTTTTTCCTCAGTTGCTGTCTCTTCATGAACAGCATGGTAGGATCTGTGCTGTAACCTCTCCCAGAGAGTCTACTGCTCTGTGTAGACTGCTCAGAAATAAAATTATGTATTTGGAGTGTGTGTGCATAGCACTTTTCCTCTACTTTATCAGATTGAGTCATAGTATCTAATATATTTGCACACTTTTGGTTGTGCAAAAAGTACATACAGAAACTGTTTAGTACATTGTCAACACCTGACTTTATAGACCAGACTGAATTCTGAAAATTCAAGCCAGAGCTCCGGTGTGTGGTACTGATTTTTTGAACCACAGCCAGCACTGGGCAATGCCCTCCCATGTGATGCAATGTAAAGAAAAAAAGAGATTTTCAGGGATGACAGTCATCATTCTTAAGAGAAATGTGACATGTGGCATTGCAGGTAAGCTTTTAATAATGGGAGAGCTTTGCCAATAAGGATGATGTTTACTGTTGAAGATAACCGCTCT